>NW_026694618.1:3835000-4015000 GCF_021218885.2 Marmota monax | reverse complement strand
GAGAAGGGGAATAGCTGGGTCAAATGGTGGCTCCATTCCCAGCTTTCCAAGAAATCTCCATACTGCTTTCCAAATTGGCTGCACCAATTTGCAGTCCCACCAGCAATGTACAAGTGTACCCTTTTCCCCACATCCTCGCCAGCACTTGTTGTTGTTTGACTTCATAATGGCTGCCAATCTTACTGGAGTGAGATGGTATCTTAGGGTGGTTTTGATTTGCATTTCTCTGACTGCTAGAGATGGTGAGCATTTTTTCATGTACTTGTTGATTGACTGTATGTCCTCCTCTGAGAAGTGTCTGTTCAGGTCCTTGGCCCATTTGTTGATTGGGTTGTTTGTTCTCTTATTGTCTAATTTTTTGAGTTCTTTGTATACTCTGGATATTAGGGCTCTATCTGAAGTGTGAGGAGTAAAGATTTGTTCCCAGGATGTAGGCTCTCTATTTACCTCTCTTATTGTTTCTCTTGCTGAGAAAAAACTTTTTAGTTTGAGTAAGTCCCATTTGTTGATTCTAGTTATTAACTTTTGTGCTATGGGTGTCCTATTGAGGAATTTAGAGCCCGACCCCACAGTATGTAGATCGTAGCCAACTTTTTCTTCTATCAGACGGCGTGTCTCTGATTTGATATCAAGCTCCTTGATCCATTTTGAATTCACTTTTGTGCATGGCGAGAGAAAGGGATTCAGTTTCATTTTGTTGCATATGGATTTCCAGTTTTCCCAGCACCATTTGTTGAAGATGCTATCCTTCCTCCATTGCATGCTTTTAGCCCCTTTATCAAATATAAGGTAGTTGTAGTTTTGTGGATTGGTTTCTGTGTCCTCTATTCTGTACCATTGGTCCACCCGCCTGTTTTGGTACCAGTACCATGCTGTTTTTGTTACTATTGCTCTGTAGTATAGTTTGAAGTCTGGTATCGCTATACCGCCTGATTCACACTTCCTGCTTAGCATTGTTTTTGCTATTCTGGGTCTTTTGTTTTTCCATATGAATTTCATGATTGCTTTCTCTATTTCTACAAGAAATGCCGTTGGGATTTTGATTGGCATTGCATTAAACCTATAGAGAACTTTTGGTAATATCGCCATTTTGATGATGTTAGTTCTGCCTATCCATGAACAGGGTATATTTTTCCATCTTCTAAGATCTTCTTCTATTTCTCCCACAGGAGTCTTATTAAGGAAGTGGGGCCTGACCCCACATGATGGAGATTACGGCCTACTTTTTCTTCTGTTAGATACAGGGTCTCTGGTTTTATTCCTAAGTCGTTGATACATTTTGAGTTGAGTTTTGTGCATAGTGAGAGATAGGGGTTTAATTTCATTTTAATGCATATGGATTTCCAGTTTTCCTAACACCATTTGTTGAAGAGGCTATCTTTTCTCCAATGCATGATTTTGACACCTTTGTCTAATATAAGATAATTGTAATTTTGTGGGTTAGTCTCTGTGTCCTCTATTCTGTATACTGGTCTACCACCAGTCTGTTTTGGTGCCAATACCATGCTGTTTTTGTTACTATTGTTCTGTAGTCTACTTTAAGGTCTGGTATAGTGATGCCATCTGCTTCACTCTTCCTGCTAAGGATTGCTTTAGCTATTTTGAGCCTCTTATTTTTCCAGATGAATTTCATGACTACTTTTTCTATTTCTATGAATATACTTTATATACAACCAGAGATATGAAAAATTGTGCTCTATATGTGTAATAAGAATTATAATGCATTTTGCTGTCATATATAAATAAAAAAAGAAAAAGAAAGCTGAGTTGTATAAACTGTAATGCATAGAAAAAGCAGTCTAATAACCCAAGAAACATTATGAATAAAAATTGAAATAAAAAGAGATTTCTGTTTATATTCTGATTAAATAATGGTATTTCTAGATTTTACCAAAAATATACAATAAAGAGAATACTATCCCCACCCCTAACCCTAATACTGATTAAAATTTTATTACATGAACATAATTTACTTAAGAATTGGCACAAGGTCTGGGATCTGGTAAAGAAAAACGTATAAATTTTTCATATTATGTTTTGTTGTACAAATAATAACAACAAACTACAATGAAATTCACCTATTAACACAGGCCACACATGAATGTAGATTTTCATTAGAATAACCAAAAGAATTTATTATGACTGAGTCTAGTTCTATTTAGGTTTATATGTTATTTTATTCTATGGAAGAAAACAAGAAAGAAAATCTGTCCCAATTGATCCAGTATGTTCCCCCATCTTATTCCACACTATCTCTGCATTCTTTAGCAAGTCCTATGTGGAAAGACCTCATAATAATTCCAAGCTTTTATAAAAGTAGGCAGTTACAAAACAGAACAGCAATTGTAAAAGATAATCAAAATTAGACACTGTTGGGAGTGCTCTGTAGTTTTGCAAAAGCTAATTAAACTACAAGACTTTTGAGACTCTATTGCTTTTTCTGGGCACAATTATTATAGAAAAGCAACATCAAGATTTTAATGCTTTTTTCCTTCAGGAAGTTGGTGACTTTTCTTTCCTAACTTAAAAAACAACAACAAAGAAACAAAAAACCCTGAATCAAGCAAGCACTGAATGAGAAAATCATAAAGTGACAAAAAGAGGGTTTCCATATGAACTACATGTTCAGCAAATCCTCAGATACTTTCAAGAGGGGTTTTCCCTTTTGTGAATCTAAAAAATACCTTTTAAATTAACAACCTGAAGAGTAATGTAAACAACTAAAATGTATGGAAAGAGAAGAGGCATGATTCCATTTATTCAGCTCCTATGCAGAAGGCAGGAACTCATCAAACCAGAAGCTACAGATGAGAGGGGCAGAGGGCAAGTGCCTAAAGGAGTCAAGTTCACAAATATCTTGGCATGTATTTCTCAAGTGCTGTCCCTTGCAGGGGATTGGGGGTATGGCAGGATCCCCCAAAACAACATAGGATCTCACCTATGGGTGATGTTCTCAACACAAAGAATCCCTCAGAATACTTTACAATAACTAACACAACTCTAAACTCTTGTGGAATTAGCTTAGTTGGAGAAAAGTAAAGACAGGAAATGAAAAAAGGTTTGCTAGGAGTTTTAGTACTTGTTAAATAGAAGAACTGCATGAAATGTTACAGTGACCCTAAGAAGAAAATGACAACCAGGGATTTAACATGTAGAAATTCCATACTCAACCAGAGAAATATGACTTTTTTTTTTTTTGTACTGGAGATGGAACCCAGATGTGCTTATCCACTGAGCCACATACCCCAGCCCTTTTAATTTTTTATTATTTTTGAGACAGGGTCTCACTAAGCTGCTTACAGCCTCACTAGGTTGCTGAGGCTGGCTTTGAACCTTCCACGCTCCTGCGTCAGCCACTCAAGCTGCTGGGATTACAGGCATACACCAACATGCCCAGTTCACCTCCTCATCATTTTGATGAAAACATTTCACACATGCACAGGACCTTATGTGTTCAATACATGTAGCAAATATTTATGGAGTACTACTACGTCCCAACCATGATCTGCACGCAGATTCAGCATTAAACAAATTAGAAAAAAAATCTCTGCCTTCATGGGGCTTATCACCAAATGTTGGTGGAGGGGAACAAACTAAAGCTATTAATAAAACCAGTGTGTACAAGATAACCACTATGAGAAAACCTAAAGGAAGTGAGTGTGTTTCTTGGGGAAGAGACTTTCAGAAAGAAGACAGGCTCCTAGGTAGGACCAAGCTTGGTGTGTTAAAGGTGCAGCAATAAAACCAACGGTGCTGGAGCAAAACAACAAAGGGGAAAAATAGTGAGAAGTGAAGTAAGGAGGTGCAGAGAACAAGGCAAGAAGAACACTGGCACCGGAAAATTCCACTGGCCACACTCTGGCTGCTATGTTCTGCAAGAAAGGATAATGCAATTAGGGAGACTTGGAAGTCTTGTCTTGTCTTTCTTTCTTTGGTTCTGGGATCAAACTTAGGGATGTTTTACTGAGCTACATCTCCAGTGTTTTCCATTTTTTATTTTGGGATAGAGTCTCGCTAAATTGCTAAGGCTGGCCTCAAATTTGAATTCTACCACCTCAGCTTCCCGAGTATCTGGGATTTCAGGCATGCAACACCACATGGGGCTGACTTGGTAAGTCTTGGAACACAGCCAGGTGACAAGACAGTCATACCTAGGACCAGAAAGGTAACAGCAAAGGTGGTAAGAAGTAGTCAAATTCTGTGTACAGAATAACATCTCTCCAGAACCCTATAACTCAAAAAATAAAATTAGGCTGTGCACAGCTGCTCACACCTGTAAACCCAGTGTCTTGGGAGGCTGAGACTTGAGGATCTTGAGTTCAAGGCCAGCCTCAGCAACTTAGCAAAGCCCTAAGAAATTTAAGGAGACCCTGTCTCAAAATAAAAAATACAAAGGGCTAGGGATGTGGCTCAGTGGTTAAGTACTTCTGGGTTCAATTCTCAGTACCAAATAAAATAAAATAATGAAAAATGCAGGGTCACATTATTGAAGAGTACTGTTGCATTGTAGGAATGCATCTAAAGAATTAGACCACTGGAAGCCAGGTGCCATCACCAGCTGTTCTGTATCAGAATTTGCATTGCTACAGAGTGAACAAAAGAGAGAGCTTTACTATTTTTATTTAATAGAATTTGATTCTTTAAAATATATATTTGGATGAATCTGCAAAGAAAATAAAAGTGAAGCAGCATTGCAGTGAAAAGCGTGTTTGCTGACCTACTGTCCATTAACCACCTTTACCAGCAGCTGCTGTGTGGCCACCATCACTGTCTCTGCTATACACCAAACATGGGCTATATGTTAGAAACCAACATATAGATGAACCTTTTCCTAAGCACCTAAGGAGATGCCCTGATCAGGGAACCTCAAAATATTAGTCCTTCAGAGAAAACCAAAGCAGTTATTAACTTAGAAACTTCTTTATAGTTTTTCTAGTAAGGCTTTATGGATCAAGACCAATAATAGAACTTGTCCCCAGATTTTCACTGGTTGTGTCTGTCTTTCTTGGTCAACTTCCCAGCATCTTTCTTATTCCTACTGTCCTTGCTGGTATCATAAATGCTGGTATCATAAAGCCCAAAGAACAGCTGCTCTTACTGTCACCTTGCAAGGAACCCAGACATGACATGTTGGTGGCAAAGCCAACTATATTTGATGTAAGATCAGAAGTGAGATATGAGAGAAAAGGAGGAAAAGCAAAGACATCTCCAGAGTTTGGGGCCTGACAACTGCAAGATGGAGTGTTCTCAGGCAGCAAATAGGAAAGGAAGAGAGAAGGCTCAGAAGCCTAACTTACAACACTTGAGGTTTGAGAGACCTATGAGACAGGCAAATGACAGATCTCACAGAAGCAGCTGGATGAATACGTAACCCTGGAGAGCATCAGAGAGAAGAGTTTGAGCTGTAAAAGTAGACATGATGAAGTGCTTAGAGCCATGGCACAGAACGAGATCACCAAGAACTAGCTAGGGAAAACTAGAGACAGGTGGGAAAAGGGGACTAGGAAAGAACAGGCAGTGAGTGAGGTATAAAAAAAGAATGTGGTGCACTGAAATTGAAGAGAGTGTTTCAAGAAGGTGTGAGGGAGCAACTGTGTCAACCTGAGCTTTGATAGTATCATTGGATTCTACTTAATGGATAAATTTAGTACTGTAGCAGGGGAAAGCTGAGGAGAGCAGACTGAAGAATGAATGGACACAGAGGACTTAACTGCAAGGGTCAGACGAGACACATCTTTTGATGAGGGCTGCAGAAAGAAGAGAACTGAGGCAGAAGCTGAAGGGGAAAGTGGAATCATGAGGTTTTCTTAATAGGGAAGAAATATCAGCAGGTCTGTGTGCTGCCAGGAGACACCCCAGGAATAGGGAGAAGTGGGAGGGGACAGAAGAAGGGAAGGAGACAAGGAAGAAATGCGGGCACATTATCTGTGAGTCAAGTGAGATGGGAAAGCTAACTAAACTTTTAAATGTTATTTTGCCCAGTAATAACACACAGGTATTTACTAAGATGGAAAAAAAAAAAAAAAACAGGCTCAGAGAGAGAGATCAGTACACTTGTCTAAGGTCTCATGGCTTTTAACAAGACCTAGTATGATGCGAATGCTTTCTCAAACACTATTAGTTCTCCTTCCACTAGCCAATGTCTTTCCCATGTGAAAGATCCACTGTATCTGAAGGCAGAAGTTAGCAGAAGGAATAAATGAGCTATATAACACAGAAGTCCCTTCTGCATGATAAGGGAAGCAGATACCCTAAGAATTGTTTGATGCAGGAAATGGAGGAACACAGAAGCAAGCAAAATGATATTCGGAGGGTAGTTAGGGTTCATCTATTCATTACAGCATGTCCAGTTCTCTCTGACAATTGCCCTAACATATGGTCAGGGAAAAGAGACTTATGACTTGAATAATGTTAAGCCTTAAAAAGAACTGGCCTGTCAATCCCAAAAAACCAAAGGTCAAATGTTCTCTCTGATGTGTGGATGCTGACTCACAATAGGCCAGGAGAGGGAGGAGTGGAGGTTCACTGGATTGGACAGGGGAGGATTGGGGAAAGGGAGAGGATAGGAATGAAAAGACAGTACAATGAACTGGACATCACTTTCCTGTGCTCATATATGAATACAGAACCACTCCACACCGTGTGCAACCACAAGAATGGGAAGTTACACTCCATGTATGTATGACATGCCAAAATACTTTCTACTGTCATGTATAACTAAAAAACAAATACAAAAATTTAAAAAATTGGCCTGCAAACTTGAACAGGAATGAGGATAAACTGAGGAAAATATAAAAATGCATATTGTTATACTATGCAGTCATTAAAAAGAAATGAGCAAGTTTACATATTTATAGGATGATCTTCAAGATGTATGGTTAAGAGGTAAAAGAGGGTGAATGCAAGAGCAGTGTGTATGCATGCGTGTGTGTGTGTGTGTGTGTGTGTGTGTCTTCCCTGGGGCTAATACTATGATGGTTAACTTCATGTCACTTGACAGGGAAATTGGGTTCCCAGATTAAACATCACTTCTGGATGTATTTATGCAGGTGTTTAGGTTGAGATTAATTAATGGGTATACTGGCTAGAAGAGATTGCTCTCCCCAGTGCTGTGCAGCATCCAATCCATTCCAAGCTTGAATGGAAGGAAAAAATGGAGAAAGGGAAAATACACTCTCTGCCTGAGTGCTTGAGCTGAGAAATCATCCACCATCAGACTGGGAACTATACTATAAGTTCCCTGGTTCTCTGGCCTTTGGGCTGACAGGGAACTATACCAAGGGCTTTCCTGGGTCTCTAGCTGTCACAGGGCAGATAGTGGAACTTCTTAGCTTCCGTATTTGCATAAGCCAATCCCTTATAATTAACCTCTTCATGTATGTACTACAGGTTCTGTTTCTTAGGAGAACATGAACACACACACCCGCATATTCTTTCTTCCTCTCTCATATTAGTGTATGTATGGTATCGGTAACTTATATATCTGTCTTTTGTTATAAAAAGTGAGTGAAATATGAACACAAATATTCATACTAATTTTCTTATATTTGGGGGAGAAATATTCTGTGAAAGGAGAAATATTCTGTGGAAGAGAAAGCAAAAACTTAAAGCAAACAGAATGTCTTCTGAAGTGGAGGGAAGAGATGGGGTGAGGTTCAGGCATACCTCAAACTTCCTTAAGTACACCTCCCTTCTGCTATAGACTTTAGAAACATATGTTTTACATATTCAAAAATTCAATTAAGCCTAAAAGAGAAAAAAGCGATCCCTAAAAATTGAAAACAAACTGAAACGAATGAGCCTAACCATATATCAAGTTGGTGGCAAAACCACACAGAGAAATGGATTATTTCAAATAACTTATATGTATTTCATAGACTGCAGTATAAGTACAAATAGAGCCGAAAAGAAACCTTAAACTTTATTCAGTAGCTGTCAAAAGAAATACAGGTGTTACATAATACAATACAAAATTATGTGATTGTTGCTGGTAATGAAGAATAAAGAAATGAATAGAAAAATCAAAAAAATAAAAATACTCTGAATGTTGCCAGCTTATCCTTGAAGTGGAAACGCCAGTATGAAGACCCCACACCCACTGAGAAGGCCTAATTCATTGATAAGACCTCAAAGTTAATGACAGCCCAAAAGTAAGAAGTACACCTAATACAGACTATGGTGTCTAAATAACTGCTCATTTAAAAAGAATAAGAAGCCAGGTGGGGTGCACACCTTATAATCCCTGTAACTTCTGAGGCTGAGACAGGAGGATCATAAATTGGAGGACAGCCTGGGAAACTTAGTGAGACCCTGTTTCAAAATAAAATAAAATGGGCTTGGGATGTAGCTCAGTGGTAGAAGCCCTGGGTTCAATTCTTAGCATGAGCAGGGAAAAAACTAGAAGAACAAGAAAGAGAACGAAAAAAAAAAAAAGGGGGGGAGGGAAAGGGAAGGGAAAGGAGCCATGAGTTCATAATACTAAAAGGGACCCCATTCCTACTCCCCGCCACCAACAAAAAAACTCCTAACACATTGAACCCTCAAGTGCTATTACAGAACCAGCTCCTCATGATGAAATTGGCTCAAACCAAGGAAGTAATCAGGTCTAACCCATCTCTAACCCAGTCTTCCCCCTGAAATCCAGACCCACACATCCAACAGCCTACCTTTCCAACCTCATATCTAATAGTATCAATACCAACACGTCTTAAACAACTCTTAATTTTGCTTCCAAATTTCCTCCCCTAACATTTCCTATCCCAGTTGCTAGAATTTCCTCCTCTGTATTTCATATCCAACTCATCCAGAAAATTCCAGATCTAACCATTCCTCCCCATTCCAAAACCAACTCCCTAGTCCTGCCTTCGCCAGTTACATGGATTGCCTCAAGGGCCTCCTGATGGATTCTCTTTCTTCAATTCTTGCCAATTTCATTCTATCCTCTACAAATCAGCCAGGGAGATCCTTTTAAAATCTAATGCAGACAATGTCATTCCCAAGCTCAAAACTCTCCAGTGACTTGGACTGCTCTTGGAATAAAATTCTACAAAATCTACACATAGCTATTAGGCTTCTTCCACTCTCCTCTTGTCATCCTTTTGTAGCCAAAGTGGTCTCCTTGTTGCTTCTCAAACAGGCCAAGCACTTACTCTTCTCAGGGTCTTTGCTCTTATTCCCTCTCCCTAGAAGGTTCAATCCTAAAGTCTCCCATGGGTGAGTCTGCCAGGAATGAAAGGCTGTACTTTCATTTCTCAGAAGTTTCTACCCAAATTTCACTTTTCAGCGAGATCTTCCCTGACCACCCTTTCAACTACAGAATGTTGTGGACTGCTACCCATCTCTACGACACCTATATTACATTTACATTACCTGTTTGCTATGTGAGAGCCCAATGTTTCTGATTTGTTTAGAACTGTGCCTGAAATATAGCTGGTGTTGATAAGTATTTGTTAAGCAAATTAATCTGAAATTAACCTCTATTTTTCAAATATCAATGTTTTTTCAGATTTGTAACAAAAGACCACTTTATCTTACCACATATCATTTTTTATAGAAATTAGGTTTCTCTATCATTTCTAAGAGTTAAATTCTTTCACCAGTTGTCTTCTTTTACCTCTTGTGTTTTTCTAGGCTGAAGGTCTCAAAACTTTTCCATTAAATTGCAAATGAAGTCTTACCTCAAACCCTTCATTAAAATCTGAGATTTATGTATTTACTAAGAAGTCTCATAGATAATTAAGCCACTATCAATGAGAAAGATAACAGGTACAAAATCTAATGTTTTGTTCTTGGTTCATTTAGTGCTACCATAACAGAATACCTATAACCAGGTAATGTATAAAGAAAACAAATTTGCTTTTTATATTTCTGAAGGTTGGGAACTCAAGATCAGGGTGCTGGCCTCTGGTGAGGGCCTCCCTGTTATATCCTAACATTGCCAAGGGCATTACATGAAGGCTAGGAATATAGCTCAGTGGTAAAATGCTTGCCTAGCATGTGCAAAAGGCCTGGGGTTCAATCCCTAGCACCAGAAGGAAGGAAGGAAGGAAGGAAGGAAGGAAGGAAGGAAGGAAGGAAGGAAGGAAGGAAGGACAAACTCCTCACAGCTTAGTGCAACATAGTTTTAATTTAAGGAACTGTCACATTCCCTGCCTCTGATGCCAACATTGGTAGACAAAGAGATTTGCAAGTGGCTAGGAAATATATTTTATTTCCTTTATTTTAAAATTTGTGTTTGGGTTTTAAACATATAAGGTCTAGGTAAAGCAAAACCTGATAACTGGTGCAATCTGTCTCTCCACATTAACAACCAAAGAAAGAAAGGAAGCCAAACAATATTTGTCTTTCAAACAATTACTGAGCACCATGATAAGATAGAAATAAAAATTTAAAAGGAGGGCTGGTATTTTAATTGGCCTGGAAAAGCATATGTTATGCAATGATAGCTCAAGGTTCAACATTAGGAACAGGAAAAAGGGAAAAAGGGTCCCAAAAATGACTCTTGAGTTAAATATAAATATATATATATATATATATATATATATATATATATATATATATATATATATATATAAAGAATGTGAGGCTATGAGGCCAGATTTTTTTTCTTTCTTCCTTTCTCTCTTTCTTTCCCCATGGGTGTGTGTGTAAATATATAAATAAAATATGCATATTTTATTAGAAGGGTAAGCCCAGTTTTTCTAAATAAACCTGTGGAAGAAAATTAAAGTAGATCTCAATGGTGGTTGTAGGTCTACCTTATGTGGACCAAATATAAGGACTGAATGGTGAAGATTCTTTCTAAGAATTTTGTAAGGGGTATCTATCAGAACTTCTAGGTAAAGACATACGCAAAGCTCAGTTTTAAATGTTTTTCTTTATGCACAGAAAGTTTCATGGTAGAGCAGATTGGACACAAACCAGAAAAAAAAAATGGGGACCAAATTCTAGTTCTCCCATGCACTAGTTATAAAACTTTGAGCAAATTATTTAACCTTCCTAATTCTCCACCTCCCTCTATAAGAGGATGACAAAAATTATTTTAAGGACTTGAGTGAAGATTAAATAAAATAGATGGAAATTGCTGACCAGTTCTGCAATGCTATCTACATCCTCAGTAATTATAATTTTTTTCATCTTTTGGTCTAACCACCTAGGAAGAAACACTGTAGCAGAGCTTCTACTCACAAAGTATTTTTGTTTTAAAAATTCTTTAAGTAGTAAAATAGCACCTCCCAGCCTCCCTGCCTCTCTGCAAAGATCCCTATCTCCCCACCAGTATAAAGTGGAGTCCACCAAGATCAATCACAACCTCCCTCTATGCTGTTGAGGGTGGCCTCCACACAGGCAGCCCCAGACCTGTATCACCCACAGCTAATCCCAAGAGGCTCTGCACTTTCCCTATTTTGTCATCATCTCCCAGACACCCTTCTACTGTGCCTTCTAGAATCACAGTGCAAGGTGGGCAAAATCACCTCCTCAGTCCCTCCCATAAAGAGAATCCTTCCAGGGCTGGGGCTCAGCAGTAGAGCGTTTGCCTAGCATGTGTGAAGCCCTGGGTTTGATCCTCAGCACCACATAAAAATAAATAAAATAAAGGCATAGTGTCCATCTACAACTGCCAAAAAAAAAAAAAAAAGTTGGAAAAAAAAAGAGAGAGAATCCTTTCAGAGCCCCTCTTCCAGTAATCTTCTCTCTACCCTTTCTCAACTACTCACTTCTACTCACACGGTAAGATTCTAAACTGTTGTCATTAACAATAGCTCCTTATTCTCAATTTCACTTATCTTGCTTTTGGACCACTCCTTTAGTCTTCCTGCCACTCCTTCTTATAACCCAACTTCAAAGATCTTCAACCACACTGAACCCTACAATTCATTAAGCCTACCATGTCTCATTGCATCTACACCAGCATCATCTAAATTTACAGTCCATCATTGTAATTGCTCCCTTGTGGGCCCCATAGCTCCCTGGAATCTTTCCTCTTCTGTATTATTTAATGGCCAAGACCTCAACCCTAGTTCTACCCAGCCCCTCCTAACTCCATGCCTGGACCTGTGCAGCTAAACTTCAACGGAAAAAACACAACCATATGAACTGGTCTCAAGGTAAATTTTATGACCACAAAACCTCTAGTGCACTCAAGTGGGGCCTGTTCCTTATCCATTCAACCTCCCAACTTCCAGATGAAAATTTATTATATTATTCTTCCCACAAACACTAATACCTCAACCTGTACTGCCCACTCCTCTATCTGCAGGAGAAAAATCAAAGAAACCAAAGGAAACTTTGTTCCCAAATCCACCATACCCTCTATATATACTACACTACATCTTCACCCTCATCTCTGCCTGCCCTTCAACTTTTTAAGCTCAGTGTTAAATTTTAGACCCCTTAACGTGCTTATAAATTACTGAGGATCCCAGGAGTTTTTATTCATGTGGGTTATATCTATCACACTTTACTATATGAGAAATTAAAACTGAAAAAAATCTTAAAAATATTATTTTATGAAAAAGTAAATAAATCTATTACATAGTAATATAAATATTTGTATGAAAAATAACAGTATTTTCTTTAACAATTCTGTGAGAAATGCAGTTTTGTATCTGCAAATCTCTTTAATGTCTCACTTAATAGAAGACAGCTGCGTTCAATTGGCTGTAATGTATTCTTTTGGTTGAAGGATATGAAGAATTTCACCCTCATACAGATTCACAGTTAGAAATGGGAGTATTTTAATTAACTTTTTAGATAACTGAGGACACTTTTCTTTTACACAACAACAAATCCCAACAAATAATATTTGAATAAAGATTAGTTGCAATGTGGAAGTTGAAACCATATCAAGGAACTTTTCCATACCTTGAAATTTTAAAATTCATAGGTCTATTGTGCACTTTGAAAAGATCATTTATATATGCATGATTCTATTATCAAACACACACTGGTCAGCTGAAAAATTTTGTTTTGCTAAGTTATGTTGATCTTCCAAATGTTCAGACATTTCATTACATCATATTAGAAGACCTACATTCATTAGTGTTATTACCAGTGACTTCAGAAAAGTCCTGAAGTACCGGGAAGCTGTCATGTGAAAATTTTAATTCTTTCAAATAAGTAATTCTTTTGAATAAAAGCAGTATTTCATGGGGCACGGGGGAGACTATCTCAGCTGGTAACTCAAGTGTTTTTCTGCAGACCACCATCATACTAGAGTAAGCAGAAGTTCTTACATGTACTTCCCACTTGTTCAATTTTCAAACGATGTGTACTCAACAGTGAGATTTTAAGTCAGCAGAGTCCTCAGAGGACTTACTCACCTCCCAAAGGTCGCATCTATGAATACTATCCTTCTGGGGGTAGGTTCCAACATGAGTTTGGGGGAACACCAACATCTGGTATTAAGGTTCCAACAGTTTTACCTACGCAGTTTTCTTCAGTTGAAAATATCAACCAAGTGAAAAGGGTGTATTGTATTAGTATTTAGCATTATTATGTAAGCAGTTCTGATCTCCTACAGAGGTCTTAGGGACTTCCAGAGATCCACTGACCACACTTTGAGGGCAGCTGTTCTAGATGAACTCTGAATGTTCTTACAAGAGGCCAACCTCCTAGACAATCCACCAGAATGTCTTTCTGTCCTCCTACACTGTCAATTTCCTGCATTTTCCACTAAGGCCTGTCCATAATCACACATTATGTTATTTACCCACCTACAAAACACCCTCCAGTGACTTCCCCTTTTGCTCTGGTTACGGCCCCATTTCTCATCTTCCTTTTTCAGCAAAATGCTCCAAAAGAGGGCTTAGATTGGTAAGTAGGAAGAGGAAGGCTATTGGTACATATGAATGAGATGTGAAATCAGTACCTAGTCATTAATCAACCCTTTCTGGAATTTAAAAATAAATAAATAAAACCTAGGCACCTGACATTCCTAAAGATCTTCTAATAGATCAGCAACATAATACCAACCTTTTTAAAAATTCTTTTTAATTTACTCTTCGTAGACAGTGTCTAGCCACCACATTGCACGTACCCCCCTATGATTTCAGACATCAAATATTAACACGAAGTGAGTAATGCAAAAAGAAAGGGGGTTAATCAGACATCTTCAGTGAAAGAAAAAGAAAATAACACTGATTCAATGAGAGCTGTTAATGAGGCTTTTTGTTTTGGTAGATTAATTTGGGAGTCTGATGACTACTAAGAACATTTAAGCTTCTCAGGTGACTGCTGTTGATTATTATCAAGTTTTTTTGTCTTCTTTTTTTTTTTTTTTTAATTAAAGAGGTGCCTTTGCTTAATTCTACAGTTTATGAATTTCAGGTGTTTACCTCAAATCTGTGTCCACCCTAATAGTGTAGAAAACTTTCCTCATTAGCAAACTGAAAAAACTCCTCTTATTGATTTGGGATTGTACTTGACAGATGATGAGCATTTCAGGCTGTGAACTGCTGATGTTTAAATACATTACCCTAATACTCTTTAAGCATTGCCAATTGTAAACCTCATTAACTCCCAGCATGTGGCCAAGGCCTGGATTTCTTCACTACAGCCTCACAAAGTGAAAACAGGTATATAAAAATGATTTTATCATCAACATTATTATATCCTCCTTCACCTTGTGAAGTATTTAAAAGGCTGTACTTTCATTCCTCAGAAGGATAAATAGCGAACTTAGGAAAAGCAGTGAACACACTTTGTTTTTACAGGCTACACATTCTGAACTCCTCAATTCTTTTTTTATCTTTTCTTTTTTGACACCCTTATTCCTCAGGCATCAAAATCCAAACTACCCCAGGAGTGACTCTCTAAACTCTAAACAGAAAGGAATTATTTGAGGATGCTGACCATATTGCTATCATTTTGATTCAACAAAATGGGGGCTGACAAGGCAGTACATTGAACCTATCAGCCCAGCACTAACAAAACAGGATGTCTGACATTCCCCTTTGTCAAAAGGCCAACTTTTGTTTGCACATTGTGTGTTCTAGAAGAGTGTGAAGAGGTTCCAAACCTGAGGTGAAAAACAAACATAGTCGGACTTCTGCATCCCTGGGTCCCAAAACCTATGGATTTAACCAACCCCAAATAGAAAAATATTCAGGAAAAAAAAGTTGCTTCTGCACTGCCCATGTGGACTCTGGTTTCCCTGTCAATTCTCCCGGAACAATACAGTATAACGACTATTTACGTGTATCAGGTATTATCAAGTAATCTAAAGATGACTTAAAGTACAGTGGAAGATGTGCACAGGTTATATGCAAACACTAGAGCATTTTTATAAGTGACCTGAGTATGTGCAAATTTTGGAATATCGGAATCCTGTGAGGGTCCTGAACCAATCCCTCAAGGATACTGGGCAATGACTGTACGTGGTAAAGGGATTTGTGATCCTAGCAAGCCAATTAGATACTCCATTCAATGCTGGCCCCACCACACCTGTTTCATTAAATTAGAAGCTTCCAGAGGACAAACACTGCATTTTTCCAGTTGCTGTGTTTCCTGAACACACATAATAGTGACAGGCACAGAGACAAGACTCTCAAGCTGCTGAATGACTGCTGGATAAGCACCCAGGGAGAAGCGCCCATCAGGGAAAGCAGACCAAGTCACCACTTCATGAACCAGTAAATCAGAACTAAGAGAGCTCCAGCAAACAGGATCCCTTAGCCAATAAGCTGGAAATGAAACCTTAAGTTCATGCAGTGCACAGGCACCTAACTTCCTGCCCAGAGTTCAAGCCAAAACTAGACATAGGTGAAGTTTTCAAGAAGGGACCAGGCTCTGAGGGAGGCGGTTCACAGCAGGGGTCTCTGCCTGGGAAATGTCTACATCATCCAAACACTACCACTAAAAAAAAGTGTTTTGTTTTTTGTTTTCTGGATCAAAATGGTCTTTGACCAAAGAAAATTCTTCATAACCATAGGCTTTCTAATTCCCCTCAAGGGGTGGATGGGGGATCAGCTGCATGAGTGTATTAGTTTTCTACAATTGCTATAACAATAACAAGGAAATAAAACCATTATATTGAAGAGATGTCTGCACTCCTACATTCACTGAAGCATTATTCACATTATCCAAGATATGGAAACAACCCAAATGTCCATCAACAGATGAGTGCTTAAAAGAAAATGTGGTGTCTATACATAATATTATTCAGCCTTAAGAAAGAAAATTCTGTCATTTGTGACAATATGGATGAACCTGGAGGACATTATGTTAAATGAAATAAACCAGGCACAGAAAGACAAATACCATATGCTCTCACTTGTACGTGGAATCTAAAAAATTTAAAATCATAGAAGCAGAGAGCAGAATGGAGGTTACAAGGGACTGGCACAGGGGTGTGATACTAAGGCAATGCTGGCCAAAGGCCACAAAAGTTTACATAGGAAGAACAAGCTCAAGAAACTCTTTGTGCAACATGGTAACTATAGTTAATCACAATATATTGTACACTTTAAAAATTACCAAGAGAACCTTTAAATGTTCTCAACATACAAAAAATGAGTTTGTTAGTTAATAGATACATTACTTAGCTTGACTTGGCCATTCCACAATGCATACAATTTCAAAACATCCTGGTGTGTACCATAAATATATATAATCTTTATTTTCAATAAAATTTAAGTAAAGCAAATTACCACTGGCCAGGTATCTTAAAACAGAAGAATTTATTCTAACAGTTCTGGGAACCTGAAGTCCTAAATCAAGGTGTCAGCAACACCAGACTCCTCCCATATGCTCTAAGGGAAAATCCTTTGGTTCTTCCAGCTACTCATGGTTCCAAGCATTCCTTGGCTCACGGTCCCATCACTCCGGTCCCTGCCTTTGTGTTCACACTCCTCCTCCTCTTCTCTGTGTCTATGTCAAATTGCCCTTCTGCTTCTGTCTATATAAAGGGCCCACCCAGATAACTCAGGGTAATCTTTTCATCCCAAAATTCTTAATTTTATTACATCTGGAAAGATCTTCTTCCACATAAGGTATTTACAAGATCCAGGGATTAGGCAGAGAAAATTCATAGGGGGAAAAATCCAAAGTCATTCTGGAAAGTGTCCTACTTAATTCTGTATGGTATAATCTCTTTCTTCCACCTTGCAGAATGCCTTTCCGGGTGATTTGGAATCATCATATTCTGTCTCCTAGATCCATATCATTTAATCATATATGAAATTTTAAAGGTGATTTGAGCGAGGGAAAGATGATAGAAAAGTTATGATCACAGTGGTATGTTTAAGTTTACTCATAATTCTACACCTGCCTTGAAAAATACCAGTGTACGCACAAATACCTTCATACTACCTCATCAATTACAATTGTTTTGTAAAACTGTACAGAGGTCTTTCAACTAGTCAAAAACCAAATACATGAAATCACTAATTGCAAAATGACCACTAAAGGAAATATTAAGGGTAATATTTATAAAAGAATGTGTTAATGATAACTGGTAGAGAAAACGCTCTTAAGAGGTAGAAAAGTATATATTTAATAACTTTCTGATCATTAAAGTAACAAAAACAAGTTTTGAACAAAAATAAACATACCCATCTTTGGTCTGATCCACCACGCCACTTAAAAGTTCCACAGTCTTTGGATTAGGCTGGCTTTCTCCAAAAATATTCAAATATCGAGTAACAAAGTCATTAGGAGACATAAAAAATTCACCATTTTTTTCAATGCTTGCATACTGTTAAGAAAAGGGGAAAAAAAGAAATGTTATTTTATATACTTGATTCTCTAAAGTATATAATCATGGGATCAACATGTGAAAAGCCTGAGAATATTCAAAGGATACTATCAGATATGAAAATATACTCTTTACAATCGCAGTTACCTCCCGTCACTTCAAAGAAAAAACAAGACACATTAAATTTGTCAAATTTTGTGCTTACACCAGTGGTTCTCAATTGTAGGTAATTTTCCCCCACAAGGGACATCTGGCAATGTCTAATAACAATTTTAATTGTCATAACTTGGAGGAAAGGGATGCTATTAGCACCTAGCACCTACAAGGTAGAGACGGGGATGGTGCTAAATATCCTACAGTAACTCACAGGCTGAGCCCATGAAACGGAATTGTCTAGTCCAAAATGTAAACAGTGCTGGGAAACCCTGGTTTACAGAAATTTAGAAAGACAAATTATATCTTGTTTTTTGGTAAAAGACTAAAAAGTGTAATTAATTATAAAACTAATTGAGGGACGTGGGATGAGATGGTTCCAGTGCCCTGGCTTCTCACATAAGAAACACAAACCCAACTTAATGTAAACAGTGAAGCAAAACTTAAGCTTAACCAAAGTGTAATGCCAAACTGACCTCTCACGAGGGGTTTTTCCACTTTAACCAATCAAATGTTTTCTTTGTCTTGCTTCCTGAACACTTTATAAAAGTTCATGCCCCCTTGATGGAGCCCTGAACTGCCTGTGGTCTGATGTGCTGCCCAATTCATGAAATCTTTTGAGTGCTCAAAGAATGCCTGAAAGATAGGGTTCTCTCTCAACAGAAGTCCCAGAGGTAGCAAATACAAGAAAGGGTGATAAACTCAGCTGAAATGCAAACTCTGAGCCACGGTGCGGATATCAACTGCTGCCCGAGCTAATGTTCTCTCCACCCTTGAGCCCTACACAGAGATGGTCAGTAAGAATCAGCTGGAATGCAATGCCTCTCCTCCAGGTCTTGCCTTTAGTAGGACACAATCCAGCTGGAAGGGGGAACCCACTGACTCGGGTTCCACGGGTCCTCAAAGGCTGTGGGAAAATGCTGAGAGCAATGTACCAATCAAGGTGTCCTCAAGGAGCAGAGGACAAGGTGCACAGTGAGTGAGGTGCGAGAACAGCATCTCCCCTTCCTCTGGAACCCCAGAGTTCAGTCTGATCAAAACTGTTTTTACAAATCATTTGTTTTTCTACATTTTAAATCCACTATAGACTAAGCCTTTGCTTAGATATTTGAGAATAAGCTTTAGAACCTCTTGAGCTAGGGTTGTGTCTCTTACTACCTAAATGGTCTCATCAAACATCTAAGTTTTCGGGGCCTCTGACTCTTTATCTGAAAAGTAGGGATAACAATATTACTGGTTTCATTAGGCAGATGCTTTAAACAAATGAGATAATCATTTAAAACACTTAGTACTATGTTCTACACATGATAGGCACTTTATAAAAGTTCTAGATTATTGTTTTGTTTTTTTTCTTTGTCCCACTGAATGATAGCTGCCATTGGTACAGTACCAGGGCAAGGATGCAATCAGGGGTTTTCTCTCAGCACCAGCTACCAAATCCTTGCCCCACAGACCAGGGGAGGACCTGTGAATGTGCTAGAATATACTGTTTTCTTTTCTTTTTTTTTTTTTTTTTTTTTTTTTTTGAGTGGGGATAGGCGCTGAAGATTTAACCCAGGATCACTTTATTACTGATATACATCTCTAACGCTTTTTTTTTTTTTTTGAGACAGGGTCTCACTAAGATGCTGAGGCTGACCTTACAAATCCTCTTGTCTCAGCCTCCCAAACTGCTGGGATTACAGTGTGCTTGGCTCACTGTTTTCAATTAACATGTTTTTAGCATAGTGCAAGAAAAAAAAGATGTTCCAGTAATCCTACCATAGAAGAAAGAATATATTTTAATTTTCCTAACTGAGGCAAAACAAGCTTGAAATATAAAGGATATGCCAATACTAATTACAGCAATCCTATGATTCAGAGTGTGAACTATGTTTTCTTATGACACTGATTATTTTAAAACACAATTTAACTTTTCTCCTACAGTAGACAGATTATTTCCAGTTTGGAGTATTCTAAATAAATTTTTGTGTGTAACATTTGTCCAAATTCCTGGCAATTTTCAAAAGCTAGACTCCCAGAAAAGAAACTGTTAAGTCAAAGGAGAGGAATTTTAAGGCTCTTGGTACTTATTATCACGCTGTTCTTCAGAAAAAGATTGTACCAATTTACACTCCTACCAGCAGTGTGTGAACATGCCCTTTCCCTGCTTTGTCTATCATATTTGTTGCAAATATTTTTCCAGTTTGATATATTTATAATTGAGTCTATAGATTTATTTTCCTTTACAATTTCTTCCAATACTTTTCTAAGCTTAAAACCTAGTCTTTCTTCATCACCAGACTAAATATTCACACACAGGTCCTCTTAGTTATTTTTAAAATAGGGTTTCCTTTAGGTTTTAGTATACCAGTGCTTTATTTTTGTGTGTGGTCTGAAGGTAAGAATCCTCCAAATTTGTTTTTCCCACTTAATCTTGGTTGTTTCAGAACCACACATGAAATCATTGTTCTTTCCCTACTCTTTAGGACACCTGCTTTGCACATACTAAATTACCATATGGTCACTAGGGAAAGCCCTGACAAGCAGGCTTGATCTCCAGCAACAGGTCTAATGAGCTGGCCATGGCTTCCCAGGGAAAACATTGTTCTGAGACTGCCCCCAACTTCACAGGAGAATGTCAGCACAGCATGGATTGAGAGTTCTTGTCATTGCTGCAATGGGAAATGTTTCAAGATCATCCTCTCAATGGATCTGGCTACTCTTGCAAGATTATATACATCTTTCTTGCTACAACTAGAGGGAAAGCTCTGTTAGAACAGGAATTGTTTTCCTGTCTTTTTCACTGGTATGTCCTCAAATTCCCAGACTAGTGCCTGGCTGCCAGGCAGACAGTGAAACATGGTCAATAGGTATTTATCAAATGAGTGAAAGCTTAAAAAAATGTTGTCTTACTTTGCTCCTAGAAGTTTCATGGCTTGACAAACACTCTTTTATTTTCCCCAAATGACCTTTAGAATCAATGTCAAGTTGCTCCTCCGTTAGAAAAAGTTCCATAGAAAATGCACAATAAAACTACAATAAAATGCCTCTACTCAACCACAAAATAATGAGATTAACAAACGTTGGCAAAAAATGTGGAGCAAATACTCTCACATAAGGGTGTTATAATAAACTGAAAAACCATTTTAGAAAACTTCTAGGCAGTATCTTCTATAACTAAACATAATAACCACAGACTCCGCAATTTCAATCATAAGTAAATCTCCAACAGAAATTTGCATGTATGTATATAACACCAAAAAATATGTCAAAGAGTCCATAGCAACATTATTTGTAATAACAAAAAGTACCAAAAATAACTTGTGTTAACTAGGAACAGGATACATAAACAGATTATGGTATAGTAACACAACAGAATACAACACAAGCAATGAGAATACACTAACTCCAAATAGACACAACACAGATAAATTAAAATAAAGGTAAGAAACCAGACAAGGCTGGGAGTGTAGCTCAGTGGTAAAGCATTTGCCTAACATGAATGAGGCCCTGGGTTTGATACCCAGCAACACACACACACACATACACACACACACAAAGAAGACAAAAGAAGATACACTGTATGGTTACATTTTTTAAAGTGACGAAACTAATATACAGTGAGAGAAGTCAGACAAAAATTTACCTTGGGAGGGATGAGTACTGAGTGCAGGGGTATCAGAAAGTTTTTTTTGTTTTTTTTTTTTTTGGTGTGTGGGAGGGTGCTGGTCATGCATGTTTGCTCACTTTATGAACACCCATGGGACTGTACACTTATGATCCCTGCACTTGATTTATACCTTAATAGTTTACAGTAATAAATCATTAAGATATTTTATCAGCCTCATTTGTTTAGAGATGATAAAGAAGGCTTCTCTGAAATATAAGAACATGTTCATCTGGGCAGAGAGAACACAGCTTTCTTCAGTTTGCCAAAATCAGCTCATTGCCAAGTGGTCTGCTTTGTGATTCAAATAGATAAGTCAAAGGTTGTTCCTCAGACTGATGTTTGAGGCAGACCAAAGTAAGAGTAGGTACTAGACTACTACCAAAGGCAGCTGGGCTGTCCCTGCAGCAATGAACAGAAGGTGCCTGTCAAGGGAATGCACTAATTCTTACAGCTACTCCATCTTTAGAATATCATTTAATCTTTCTTTGGAATAGGTTTTAAATGGCCTGAAATCTCTCTTTATTACAATTTAGGAGAGTTTTAATATGATTAAGCATATGCTCACAAAATGGGAAGGTTTTTACGATTCCTTGCACAATCCTAAGTGTCACCAACAAGAAACACCACCACACCCAATGAAGACAGCAGCAAAGAGAATCAGAACAGGACACTGTCATTACAGTGTATGCTCTGAGGACAGGGGTCCTATCCAGCCTGCTCACAGCCACTTAATAAAGGTGTGTGAACCATAATGAGCCAGGTCAGAAACACAGTCATTCAGTGACCTGTCCCTGCCATGAATCGTTCATATCCTGGGGCTGAAAGGCAAATTCTCCTTGACTCTTTTCCAACCATTGAAAGTCCCTCTAACATACCAGGTCACTTCATCTGACCATCCTTCACCTAAGCTTCCTGTTATAAGGATGGAATAAAATACAATTAAGAATATGAATATGGATCATTTCTTGCCTTTTGGACATGCTCAAGTGAAGAACATGAATAGGGTCTGGGCATTTTATGTTATTAGGGAATTACTATTCACTTTATTAGGCACACAATGGTATTGTGATCATGTAAGAAGCCATGCTTATTATTTGAAGCTGTATGTTACAGTATTTAAGGTGAATTATGGTGATATATAACTTACATTAAAATAAATTAGTAATATGTATGTATGTATTTAAACTGACAAATATTAATTTATATTAAGTGGCTATTATGTAGGTGCTTACTATTCTATGTTCTATATGTTTGAATACTGTCACAATAAAAAAATTAAAGATGTAATTAAGAATCACAAATGTTCTAGTGAATATATTACTATTTGTTAAAAAATGCAAATTTCAAGTAAGATACAATTTTTCAACTAACTGGTTGGCAGAAAGGTTTTTTGTTGTTGCTGTTGTACTTAATAATAATCTGAATGGATAACATTATGTGGGAACTGTACACTTCCACACTCCCACCCAAAATATGTAGTCTGCTAAGAGCAATCAAATGCCTTAATCTATTGTAAACCCACTATTTAACCCAACAATGCCACTTCTAGGAATTCCTACTAAGAAAATAATGCAAGCTATATACAAATATGTAAGCTGTTATGACAGATAAGTAAAGCTGGCAACTGAACATCCAATCATAAAGGATGGTTAGGTAAATTGTGGTAAGATAAATTATGGTAGAGCAGCCATACATAGGAACATCACATAGCATTAAAGTATTGTAGAAACACATCCAGTTATAAGAAAAGGTGTTCATAATATATTAGTTGAGGGAAAATACTGGATACAAAACAATAGTTTTTCCTCTTGTTAAAGAAAAAAAATGTATACATATACAGAGACACATGCAGTAAGAGAACACTATCTCTATACTGACATCAAGTTACTTTATTTATCTTTTAGCTCTTCATCAATGAAAGAAACTTATTTGTTAAGAAAGTTTTTCACTTAAGGAATTAACTGTTTTTCCTATGAAAATGCTTAAAGTGTACATCATTCTTTTATTGAGAGATTAATTCTAAAACTCCAAGTACAATTCACCATTACTCCCTATCACATCCCACTTCTGCCCAGCCCCTTCCCCCAGTTTTCCCATTTTTCACTTCTGACGTGTAGTCACTCTAGACTCCAGGCTTCTGAGCAGCCCATGATCACCTCCCTTCCTCCCCCTTGAACCACTGCTTCCCTCCTCTGTTTCTCTGTTCATACTACTGGCACCTCTCGGCACCCAGGGCATACACATTCCCGCCCTGCTCTCTCTCATTTATAATAAAACAACAGTCACTTTCTGAAATATCCCTTTAAAAGTGTCTCTGACTTGCTCAATCCCCACTCCTCCTGGTGTTATGTCCTTAATAACTCTGACAGCCTCCAACACCATCATTCCCAAGGCCACACACCTTATAGCCTTGCTGCACCAGTTCAATCTCAAATCCATCTTGTCCCTGGATTACTCAGAAAACCTTCAATGGCTTCCTATTGTTCAGAGGCATGCCAAATTCCCAATTACCTTTCCAAGTTTGTTACCCACACCCTGTAATACTTAGCAGATTCCCTGGCAGAGAGTTGTATTTAAATAAACATTTTACAAATGAACAAGAATCCTTCAACCTGGCCCAGTCTCTGGGCTTTCCTTCCATGTGGTCCTCCTCTTCTCTCTCCCACCATCCCAGGGGCTCCTCGCATTCTCCCCGCCAGCCTTCCCTGACCACTACCCACAATGGCAACTGCTCCCTCCTTCCGTTTCCTGTGGTATTTGCTGTAACCACACAGGCAGAACCTTCAAGTATGCTGATTTAGATTCTTTTTACCTGCCACTGCTAGCCTACAAATCCGAACTCCTTTGAGACACAATTATTGCTTACATTTCTTTTGCTCAGCCCACTCACAGCAGAATTTCATGATGTTTTATTTAAACTGCAAACAATCAATACATATCTGTTTAAATTAATGTGAAGCAACACCAAAAGCATTAGGTGAACAAAAAAAAAAGGACTGTCAACACAGAGGTTAAAAGCAAAATTGTCTTCCTAGACTCAAACTTCTGCATCCAGATAAAATGTAATATATTATCTTCTCACAAAAGTCTGACAATACCCTCAGATGCTTCTGGCATGTTTTGCACTACCAATCTAGAATCACTAGAGCCTGCGCTCCAGGCCACCCAAGCTATTGGCTATTCCCTCCACACAACTGGCACACTTACAGCTCTCTGCTTTGAACATGCTGTTTTCTTTGTTTGGAATAGTCTTTCTTTACCCCAAACCCTCCTCTACTTCTCCATCTGAAAAATACCTATTAGTCTTCAAGCATCGCTCAAACATCCTGCCTGAAACTTTGATAACCCTCTATAGGAAGAGGTAATAAGTCTCACTGATCTTCCTTTAATGCTATGTAACATTTTTCAACCATATTGTGAATTTTCGTTTTCTTGCACATACATACACACAGTGAGATATTTAAGGGCAGGAGTCATGATTTATGCGTCTGTAATACTCAACACCTAACACTCACCTAACATGTAGTAGGCAACGTTACAGAAGGAAGGAAGAGAGGGAGAGAGAGATGGAAGTTGATTTTTAACTCTTTTCTAAGACATAAACTATAAAACCTAAGTCCTCCAGGACCCTTTCCTCATCTGGCTCAGATCCCCAGGTTCTCTCTCATATCTGCAGCTGCCAACTCCTCTACCACCTTCTACTCCCTGTACATCTGGTCTGAAGGAGACAATGAAGCTCCTTTCCACCTCCCCCAGGCTACAGAAGAATCCTCTCTCCACCTAGTTTAGCAGGGAGACAATTGGGATATTTCACACAGAATTTTTATCAGGAAGAAAATCAAGTAAAAAAAAAATTCACAGACAGAAAATCAGCAAAGTCGACAGGTTTACAGAATGCTTACTGCTGATCCGTACTTAACGAAAAAGCCTGGCCTGGCAGCCCCCATGGCGCCTCATTCCCCTTTCTCCCCTTCACCACAATGCTGTCTGCGGTGGATAGTAAACAAGAGATCCTCAGCTTGCTGAGCCAAGGTGGATTTGTGTTGGTCCCACACTATCCAGGCCTGGTGAGGTCACCAGAACCTTTGCCAGATCTGCAATCCCTTCCACAAACTGCTGATGCTGTTTTCTTCAGGTACCACCCGCCTCTGCCTCTATTCCATCTCCTCAGACTCAAAGGCATAAAAAACTCTCCTTCAAAAGCCACAAAGTCCTGGCCACCCAAGTTTCCTATCTGTTCTCAAAGATTCCACCCCCAGCCTTCAGGTCCATGGCTATAGAAACCCCACAGGTGACTCTTCAGAATTCTGCAAGGAATTCCTGCTATCCCTCAGACTTGTCTCCAACCTAGACCTGCCCAATATTGAGTGGATATAGCAGCTGGCAAAGATGCTGTTCCAAACTGAGATCTTAACCTAGCCTCACCAGCTGCCACATGGCCTCAAATGGCCACTGCCTTTAAATGGACTCTTTCCAATGGATCATGTCAACAGACTAGGGAGCATCAGAGCCCTAAGTTGTTCTCAGTTTCTGTCAGAAGGAGGCTCTTAACTCCTGTTAGAAAACTGAAGTAGTATGCCCTGAGTTGAAAGAATTATTATAACTTCAAGGGCTCAAGTGAGTCTAGCCATTTCTCTAGGTTCCTTAGCAGCACACTTCGATGTTCTTCTGCTCGTGTCTCTCAAAATTAAATCATTAAGGAGTTTTACAATAGCAATAGACCTTCATACACCTGATCCTAATCATGTGAGCCCAATATGCACACAGCAACAGAAATTAGTTCAGGAAAGATAAGAATGCTTTTCTGTTGTCTGGCCTTTCATCTTCTAGAATCTCTATATTGTATTGTGCTTTATGGAATAAAAAAAAGAGCAAAGATTCTTATAGAGAATCCTGTTTTTTTCTATATAATCCAAACCTCCTTACAAATATACCCTTTCTTCCTCTCCCAAAACTGTTCCTATGTTTAACCACTTTTCCATTGGAACCTATCATTCCTGTATTTGAATTACTTAATTTCACACTTTGACTGAATCAATGTCTAAGGCATAGCAAGTGTTGGGCATGGTGACGTAAAGGTACCCCACTGAATCTTCACAAGTTTTTGTAACTTTTAACTATGAAAATGTTCCAACATATGCAAAGTACAGAAAACAGTATAAGCCCAATATCCCACTTTACAATGTCATAAATTATCATACTGCCTACTCTTTCTTCCCACTCCACCAAAATTGGATTATTTAAAAACAAATCTTAGACATCATGATCTCATCTGTAAATGCTTTGGTATCTATCTCTAATAGACTCTCTGCATGTCTCAGAATCAGAATGTCATTATTCAGCTTAAAAATCAATTAATTACAATTTAGCTAATCAATTAATAATTAATAATCAATTAATTATTATTCAGTTTAAAAATCAAATTAATTAGCATCAGATGTCCCCAAGTATTTGAATCCCTGTGTCTCCATCTTTTTGTTCTTGCTGTTCTATTTTGGTTCTGCAGTGCTGAGGATCCAACCCAGGGCCTTAGACATGTCAGACAAGGGCTCTATTACTAAGCTATATCTCCAGCTGTCACTTTTATTTTTTATGCTAATGCATTTTGATGAGAAAAGTGAAGCTCACAGAATTAGTAACCTTCTAGCTCACATGGGTACACATCAAGGTACCAGCTCGATACCTTGGCTCCCCATTCCAGTCAGCACTGCCTGCCTTCTCACAATATTTAGAAAAGTCCACATATTTTGCTTTTATTATCTTTACAAAAGTGGCCTTTCCTTTTTTGAGTTTTAATTTCATTTCAATAACATAAATATGCTTCAGGTTAGAGACCTGAAGAAGACTTTTATTATATTACTCATTCACTGCCCAACACCACCAAGTAGGCAGAAGCCTAAGAAACCAAGAAAATGAGCTTGTGTGGTATCTGGTGTACTCCAGTATTATTCCCCGGAGGCCTTCTCACAGGGCTCCACAGCTATAATAAAATGACAGGATTATGATGAGGAGGACAACAAAAATGAGCTGTTTCTACCAAGCAGAGACCAGATAGTCCCCTCTGGAAGAGTACAGGATTAATAGGGATGTTTACAAAGACTTCTTAGTAGTAAAAGCATTTTCCTCATCCCACTCAGGTCAAGCCTGAAGAGGTAAATGAGTTGCAGGACTACTCAGCCAACTTCTTTTGAGCACTTGACACCATAAGATAAAAGAAAATATCACCATTTGCCATCACAAACAATTGGCCACACATTTCCTATACATTGTTAAAAACAGAATTGTAAAGCAACTCTTTCACAAATCCTGCGTAAAGATGCTTTGGAGGATGCTTTAAAAATTTAACAATGAAATAAACAGTTGTTTGAAAATAACTTTCGAAGTTATAGAACACAAACCAAACAAGAAACAAAATAGATTTCTTTTATACTGACCTTCAAAAATATTGTTCTAAGCTCAGCTGGATCTGCTCTCTTGGTTAAAGCCACCTATAAATAAACATAAAAATGTTTATATTATTAGAACAAAGCTGAGAAATCAAGCTAGCAGACTAAGAGAAAATAAACTTAAGGTTAGAAATAAGTGGATTTCATTTTTGTACTTAAAACATCAAATTGCCCCAGCGCATAAATGAGTCCCCAGATTTTAAATTAGACTCTGTATTTGGCTTCTAGAATGATAATATTCTGTGCAAGAAACCAGTTAAAGCTCATAATATCTAGTGTTTAATGTGTATTGTTTTTTAAAAAAGAAGAACAAAAATAAACAAACAAAAAAGTTGAAACAGATTTGTAAACACCTGGCATTCTTAAACTACACTCTAGGGGTATCTCATGCCCTTTCACAAGGGAATATTAAAGTACAACCTGTTTGCTAACTATGCAAGGGAACATATTTCTTAAAGAAGCCAGTGAACTAGGCAAATCATATTAAAGAACCTAAGGGAATTACTTCCCATGCTTCCACCATGAACAGGCGTGTATACCTAACTACCTGGCAATGTCAAGGAACTTGTCCCTTCCCCAACTTCTAATTTAATAAATCAGAACTCTCCAAAGGTATGACTATTATTCTCCACATTCAGAAATACAAGAGGCTGTGGTTACCTTCCATGAGTAAAATTTGACAGATTAGCTCAGAATAGGTGTTGTGCTTAATTCTCCAGGCCACAAAGTCCAAAAACATCACTGGGGAAAAGCAAGACAAACTTGAACATGACTGCCTTGGGCCAACACAAAAGAGCCCTTATGTGGAACCAAACAGTGGGCTTATTCAGCGTCCCATCACCCAATCCTGCTGGCAAAAACCATCATGAGACTGAATTCTCACCAAGCACAGCGTCGCCCCAAGATACAGCCAAGGAGGGGCTCCTGGAACCACCCCAACACTGGAGCCATGTCACTATCCACGGGGAGATTTATGCAAATTGTTCTAAATCCCTTCTGTGTGTTTGCAAAGACTCTTCTGAGATCTTGGGACAATGAATTCTCTGTATCTAAATATGGAACTGCTGAGCTCCTTGGCCCTCCACTGTCAGGAATAATTTTATTAACTAATCACTGAAATGGGAGAGGTAGTCTTTCTGAAACCAGTTGGTTAGTCACCATGATTCCCAAAGCAAGACTGATAACTCTTTTAATTTTAGCTCAGTACCTATAGCTACCAATTCTATTTTTACTCACAAGAATTTCTTGGTGGTCTCTGCTCTTCAATAGAGGAAAAAATAGACTGCTAACCAACTTAACCCAAGATTAACGACACTGCTGACCTAAAAGTTCCCGAAGAGGAATCCTCCTGTGGGGTCTCCACTCTGGGACAGGACAAGAACTCCTGGAGGTCATAAAAGCACTCCAACCTCCACCGTCAGAGCAGAAAAATGACCTCCTCCACACCAGGAGTCCCACACCTCAGGATGGTTCAGAAGTAACATTTTGAAAATGGCTTTCAGTATCTTAAGTTCTTAGTTGGTTTTCCTTTTAAAAGCCAAAGGAATTTTCCACAAAAGGAACTATCCCGGTTCTATCTGAATACCACATCTTAGTTCGCTTAGTTCACTAAGCTATGCACTTTGTAAGGCCTCCTGGGCAATGCTATCTCAGAGTGAACTTCCCTTTCCTTAAATCGCAACAGCACAATCTGTTTACCAATCCCAAAATGTACATTCAGTGCTTTTCCCCAGAACCACATTTCTGTGACAGAAAGCATGGGTTCACTTTATAACTCACCCAGGATTTAAGACAAACGTGAAAACAATCTACAGTGATCACCACTTACAAGTCACATCACCCAGAATGCAGAGAACACTGGACACTGTTCAGAGCATCACTATTCTCTACTTGGATTCTCAGAGCAAATCAGAGAGTTAAATAGGATGGACATAACTTCCCTCACTTGAAAGAAGGGGAAACTGAGGCTCATTTATTTCCCCAAAAGCCAGATTAAGAGCCAATCTGTGCCTACATTTCTAAGTGTTTCCTGAGTTTTTCTCACTTCCTACTGTGCCACATTATAGGTAGTTTCAATGTGAATACCACCAATTTAGTGTCCGTCCTCTGCTATAAAGAGCATGGCTTTAGCTGGGCATAGTGGTGCACAACTCTAATATCAGTGACTCAGGACATCAGGGCAGGAGGATAGATAGTTTGAGGCCAGCTTCAGTAACTTAGTAAGACTGTCTCAAAATAAAAAGGGCTGGAGATGTGGCTCAGTGGTTGAGTGCCCCTGAGTTTAACTGTTCAATCCCAGTAAGTGGAGTGGGGGCAGGGAACTTCAGTGTCAGACCATCTTTAAATGGGGTGCAGGCCTGACTGCTGGAGCTTGCTGGTTTGCAACCCCAGTGCTCTTGACTCTTAGTCTCAGTTTCCTCATTTCTAGAACAGGAAGCCCTGTAGACTTGGAAAGGCCATATGAAATAATTACATTAAGTATTAAGCCCAAAAAAGGCCAGAGAGTTAAAGTGCTTAATAAATGGTATCAATCATTATTTGGACTATTTATCAAAAACTATATATAGTCTCCCATGCTTACTTTTTAATACCCTAAATAATGAGTCACCTGGATCACTACTTTGAGGGGAGAAATAAGGAGGACAAAAGAGAAGGGAACTCATGGTCCTCAAAAACACTCACCAAACCACTGAACAAACTCTAAAGCCATTCTAACTCATCCTCCCCTCTGCTCTCCTAGCCCAGTATCATGCTCCTTCTTGAAAACTGACCCAAAGTTGCAGTAAATGGTTAATGTTCACTATGGAATTTTCTTGAGGCCAGCTGAAATTTGTGTGAGGTCGTGGGCACATTCGATTTAAGCACAAATAACTATTGTTCAGTGGGGGATGGATTCAGAAAAATTTCTTCCAGCCTCCTGGGCCTCATCTCTGTACTAATTCCATCTACTCCCCACCAATCAAATGCCGTGTGGCTATTTGGAATTTCCATTTGAATGTCCACACTCATTCTTATCTTCTTGTTTACATGCCACGCGTGGTGAAGGAAGGACACTTGTGCAATTTGACAGAAGACTACATAATGTTGCAATGAGAAGTGCCAGTGTTTTGGAGGTGTATTTAGATGGATTCTACCTGGTGGTCAAACCAATACCCAGGAAGTTCCATGAGCTGGAAAAAAGAGCCACAGAAATGTAGCTGCCCTTTTTAAGTCAATTCAGAACAGCTGTTCAACATGCATACTTTACATCACACAAGCCTGGAATTATTAGACTTAGTTTATTCTTGGGCTTCAGAAGATTCATCAAACTTTAGATTGTTTCCAGAAGGGTGCTATGTATTTTTTAAATATACTTACAGCATGTTCATATTCATATGTACAGCCACTATTCTTGAAATCTAATTGCCTGATTGTACCACTATTATTCTGAAGTTGCAATAGATTCCAACATTAAAACAAAAATTTTATACCAATAATTTAAAATAAACTGGCTTTCAAACTTAATAAGTAAATCACTAAGAAGGAAAACAGTTCTTTGCAGACAACCATGAAATATTATTTGGTATTTAAATCAGCACAATAGAGAATTTTTATACACAGTCAGGTAACATATCAATTCTAAACTTAAGATAAAAAGAGATGAAGGAGTTGTTACTATAGGAAAAAACTGTGCACTAACGTTTCTCCCATAAACAGGGAAAAGTCTACCATTATTCAACTTTAGAATGGAAATTTCAGGTCAATTCCCTGAATCAATATTCCATGGGGCAAAATTTGAGGATCACTAAATCTGGAGAGCTTTGTGACAAGATAAACACTAGCTACACCTATGTGAATAGGTCATCAATAGCATTTGCAAAACTTAAGCTAGGCATATCTTAAGAATTTTTTTTTAAAAAAACAGCCAATAACACAACTTCAATAACTGCTTTTTTTAAAGGCAGATAAGAGGAGGAGAGAAATATGACAAGAAGAACCAGAAAGATATTTTCCAGTACAAATAAATTTACTCTTATTCTAATGTGAATCAGAGCAGCCAAAGATAGAGGCTTGCTAGGAAAAGATATTCCTGAATGTAGGAATATGTTTAAAATCGACTTTCTTATCCTGTAATCAAGTCACAGTTGCAGGCTCATTACTTTAACAAATCACAGTGGTACAGAATCGTGCTCTCCAAATAGTTATTAGGTCTAACCATGAGCAATGGGGACGAGTATTTGAAAGCCTACATAAGATAAGGGACTCATTTGAAAAATCAAAGTCAAATGCAAAGAAAAGCAGGGATGCTCTAGAGATGTGAAACCCTGATCTCCCTGAAGGCTTCTTATTTCTCAGACCATCCCATGCTTGGCAAAGAAGAGAAGCTAAGAAGACACGATTTAAGTGTTGACTGAAGTGTTAATTCTAGGTAAGTAAAAAGCCAGATATTTACAATGAAAATAGGGAGCTCTCTTCAGATCTCTGGTTCTTAAAATACAGGATTGGGACCATCAGCACCAGTATCACCCAAGAACTTAAAAAATGCAAATTCTCACCCTCCACCCCAGACCTATGGAATCAGAAACTCTCGGGGTGGGGCCCACCAGTCTGGATATTCCTGGGCCCTCCAGATGGTTCCAGAGCCATAGATTTACATAGTATCCAGTTCTAAAGTGCAGATTAGGACTCAGGTTCTCGGCCCATCTCAAAACTCAAGCAGTAACCAAGGGGGATGGAAATGAAATCTATGGAATGGGCATCTTTAAAGCTCCCCCACAAGATTACAATGTGTGAATGGGAGCAGAGCCACTCGCTTAGAACCCGAGGTCCCAAGTCTCTACTGCTAGTCACCAATTGAGCTTTCCCTTCACAGGATTTTCTCAGTCCTCTTCCCAAACGGAAAAGTCTGCAAGTCAAGAGAAGCACAGGCTTATGTGGAAAACTCCATGTCACAATTATTTAAATGAGATATGAGACTAAAAACCAGAAGAGGCAGCTCATCGAAAGCAGACTACCGTGTGTATGTGTGTAAGCAAGCGTTCAATGACAAGAAAAGTGGAGGGATAGGGAGAAACATTCCTTCATACCCTCCACATCTGCGGAACCAAGTGTAGGTAGACCTGAATCCCACTGAAAGATATTCTCAGGTAGGACCCAATAATCAAGCAGCTGGGGCCCACCCTCCTTCTCCATCTTCCTGTACTTCAGAGACAAAAAAGTACAAGAAGTCTACTTTCCAGACTACCTTGCAGCTATGAGGTGCCATCAATCAGAAGAAATGGAGTCAGATTTGAAAGGCAAAGATTTGTGAGTTGGGGGCCAGCAGAGGCACCATCACTGGAAGTGTCTGGGTTTACTGTCGCACCTTCCTGCCCTCCCACACCAGTGGTAGCATGGTCCTGAAACATCCCACAGTTGGCAGGCAGTATCCTGACAGCACAGGACGACACTGCTCCCTTGGTGGCCTGCTCTTCTGTGAGGCTCTGGAAGTCATTCCTGAGAGTTCAACCTCAAGTCTGTTTCTTCACCTTCCCAACAAATTCTGTAAGCCATTTAATACCCTATAATAAATCTTCCTCTGCTTAAACCAGCTAGAGTAGATTCTGTTCTCTGCAAGTGAACCTTGACTGATACAATCTATAATTGCAAGAGAAAGTTTGGAATTCCCTGAAAACCACACGGTTGCCATTAACTTGAGGGAAGAAAGAAAGAGGTGTCTCACCAAATTTAAGAAAATAATTTTCTATTGAAACCATCGTCCCTTATGCTAGTTTCCCTAATTTCTAGCAAATGAAGAGCAGTAATTATGCAAAAAGTTATTGAAGTATGAATTAGAATACAGACAAGATGCCATGTTAAGCATTTTTCAAACCACAACATTTCTGTGTAATCAAACCTCAAAAGTTCATATCACTCAACAGTTGACTTATAAAGCATCAGGCGCCACATGTTAAACCATGGGTAATTACACAAGCAGGTCATTTCAGGGGTGCTGGAGATGTTTATCAGAACGTTCAGTAGGTTGTGACGTATGTTGGCTTTTACTCTATTCTGTTGTAGACAAACATTAAACAACTGTAAAACCATCATCATTAAAATTCTGATATTAAGAAGCAGAATACAACAGTTAAGAAATAAATGGTGGTGTTTTAGCTGTGGGTCTTGTTTTGCAAAAAAGTTTTAGACACACTAGTTTTGGATTCCACTATTCATTAACCTAAAGCTAGGATTCCGGCAAATGTCCCCAAGAGTAAAAATCTGACAAGAGGTGGTATGTACCTTTTCCAAAATAGACATATTTTTCTGTTTATAGTCTCAGCTCCTTACTGAGACAGAGAGATGCTTGCTCCCACTGACACTGGCAGACAGCAGCAGGTTTACAGCAAAGATGTGGGGCCCAGCCCTGCTACTAACATGGTGACCTGGGGCAAGTTGGTTACATCTGAGTTTTAGTTTCTTCATTTATAAGATGGGCAAGATGATAATAAAGTCTAAGTTAAGTCGAGAACAAGACTATGTGGCATTTCTAATTCTAAATATGAATGAAAGGCAAGTAGGTCCAACATATACTGAACTTAGAAATAGGCAACAAGGGAGAGCATATTAAAATACTATGGGATGACTAGTGTCTCGTTAGGAAATCTGGAGAATCAGCCTGAGGTGGAGAGTCCACTAATGATGCCCAAAACTAACTCAGAATGGCTTGGTAAGAAATCCACCTCAGTTTCACACCAAATGCCGCTCTGGCTGCCTATCAGATAAACTGCAGTGAAAACATCACACACAACCTGGCTCCCGCGGTGCCCTCTTCCTAACTGAAATCTTACATGTGAGCCTCTGATGAGCAGAACCTAGCTCACCCACTTGTGTCCTGCCTCCAGGGAAAGATGGGCACCGAGTTCTCAGTTCTACACTGGGGAAGGAAGCCTTCTAATGAAATTTCCTCCAACACAGAGAAGTCGGTCAGAGCACAGTGGGTCACTGGAGCTGTGAAAATGAACTTGACTAGCCAGAGGCATTAGGCACATGCCTGCATAATCTCCCTTTCTTTTCAAACCTCAAAAGTAGTCTTCTTTTTCTTTATAGGTGAGAAAACTGCAGATCAGAAGCAGATTATCTGTCCAGGTCCTGCCTTTCCACAGGGTCACAGTCCAGGCAGCCAGGATGCCTTAGACCAGTGCTTTGCAACCTCTGTGGAGGGTCCAGTGATCATTCTTTGTGCAGTGTCAGTGCATTTAGGGTGTTGAGCAGAATCCTGGCCTCTGCCCACTAGATACCAGTGGCAACCTACCCCCACCATGCTGTGATAACCAAAAAATGTCTCCAGACATCGCCAAATATTCCCTAGGCAAAAAAAAATCCCCCCACCTCCAGCGAACAACTGCTGCCTTAGGGGGCTATACTCTACTTCCCACACATGCAGCACAACTCCTAGGGAAAGGCCGCAGAGCACCAGGCCAGGGACGGGCTCTAAGACAACCCCAAATAAACCACAGACCCTGCTCCAAGGAGAAGGACTGACTTATCTATGAGTGATTGGAATAATGCATATGATGACACATGTCCTCACAAGGTACAGAGGTGGCAGAACTATGATCACACTTCTGCTGGAGTTGGGGTACACAGAGGTGCAGTCTTGAGTTGTACTGTTAATTATCAGTTACAGCAACAACAGCGACCAACTAACTTTTACTGGGACCTTAAATCTATGCCAGGTCTACTGCTAAAGGTTTTACAGCTGATCTCATTTAAACATTACTTAAATTCTTTAAGGTGAAGAGTCACTAACATTCCTGTTTTTAGATGAGGAAGCTGAGGCATTTCAGAGTCTTCAATGAGTACTCACAAATCAGACGCAGAAGTGACCCCAGAGCCCGCATCATCTGGATGCTAATTATAATATATGCAGGATGTGCCCAGAGTTTGGCAAGGATAGTTTAAAGCTATCCTGATGAATCATGCCATTGGACAACATTGTAACTGAAACCAATTTAAAACAGTCTTTTTGATTTGGCATTATGATTCATAAATGCTCATGGTTCAGTAGAAGGCAGACCTGCCTAATGTAGAATATTACTTTCCAGTATTACATGCTGAACTTAGTCTCATTTTTTTTAAACCATCAAGGTTACAGTATAATTAGGAACCAGCTGCAATTGTAATTACAGCTTCCAATATAATTTGTTACATATTAGCAAGTGTCAAATTACTACTGCTTCTTAAATGAATAAAAACTGATTGTGCTGCTCTGAAGACCGAGATGTGTGTTCCTGGTGGGGAACAAAGGAATATAAAAAGTATATGACATATTTATAAAGTGCTGAAAGGCTCTAGTTAGGAGATCACAAGTTGCTAGAGCCCAGATAATGCCATAAAAAGTTAAAATGGCTTCCAGGAAGAATAGCTAACTTAATAAATACAGAGAAAGAGAAAACCAGAAATGACGATAAAGAAGTTGCTTCCACTAAATAATATCTTACCTGTTCCAAATTCTGCTACTTATCAACCTCATCTAACTGAAGCATAGTCAAGACCACAGAAGGAAGCAAAAAGCAAAAAAGAAGCCCAACAATGGCACCATTTCACCTGGCTGAGCGGGCCCCTGTACTCTCCTCCTGAGCCCAGGATTGACATGCCTTGAAGCAACTTCTCTGACTCAAGAGTCCATAGCTAACGCCTCTAAAAGCATACTATGTCACAAGCTCTGCTCTAAACTTTGCAAACATTAGCACACTGAACCTCCCAGCAGTTCCAAAACGTAGATGCAACTACACCCCTTTGATAGATGAGGAAACTGAAATATAGACAGGTTGAGTAACTTGTTCAAGTTACACAGTAAGTAGCGGAGCCATAACATGAACACAAATCCAGGGTTACAACCATTATGTGACACTGCCTTTCAAAGGAAAAAAAGAGAGAGGCTGAGAATGAGAAAGCAAGAGAACTCAGAGATAAAAGAAAATCAAGACATATCAACCAATTATGATGCATGGGCCTTATTTACATGATAATTAAAAATCATTTAAAATTTCTAACACAATAAGGGATGTTAAATAATTACTGTGATTTTTTTTTAGATGTGATAGTGATATTGTCATGATATTTTTAAGAAATTTTGTTTAGGGATATATATTAAAATTCTTACATATAATGATATAATGTCTGGGGTTTGCTTTGGAAAAAAATGGGGGGTGGGAGAGTATGTTACAAATAAAATAATATTGTCCATAAATGAAAAATTACTACTGGTTAGATAATGAAATAGGGATTTACTACACTATTTCATTTTTTAACATACTAGAAAATTTCCATTGTAAGTAGTTTTTTAAATGCTCTTATTCTTTGAAGAACTAAGTCAAATGCATCTTCCTCCAGGAAGATTTTCTAGATTCTCTAAATACAGTCTCTTCGTAAAGTATTACTTGCAACTATTTCATGAGTTTTGCAATGAGACATTTAAATTCTGATATGGCTAACCAACAACATCACCTCTTGCTTTTTTCATCATTAAAAAAGAAAAAGAGCTGGGCGTGATGGCGCACACCAGCAGTCCCAACAGCTCATGAGGTTGAGGCAAGAGGATCACAAGTTCAAAGTCAGCCTCAGCAAGAGCGAGGCATGAAGCAATTCAGTGAGACCCTGTCTCTAAACAAATACAAAATAGGACTGGGGATGTGGCTCAGTGGTCAGGTGCTCCCAAGGTCACTCCCCAGTACTCCAAAAAATCGAAAAAAAAGAAAAAGAGAATCGGGATTGAATGAAAATGCGTAACCTAGGACAGAATCTAGCAGTACCTGCTTCCTAGTTACTGGCATCCCTTCCCCAGGTAGAGCAGCCCAGCTGACTGAGTAGGCAGCAGATACCTGAGCTCTGAGGGAGGATTTCTGGGCCTTGTGAGCTGATAGGATCTCTTACGACTCTGAACCAGCAGATTCAGTCTGAATGGCAGTGGAGCAGGCTGGCTGATGATGTGGCACTAGAGAAGGTTCATGAACTCCAGGACTGAACAAACACAAAAACTGAACCTCTTCCCTACCTTTCTTTGGAAAGGGAGATTGGGGGAGGAGTAGATAGGAGGACAGTGGGGAGAGAGTGGATGGATTCTAAAAAGTATCAGAAAAATATTTGGGTGATTTCTGATGTAACATTAAGTCAAAAAGCTGGTCTTAAATACGACATGTAACCCAGAAGCCATAAAGGAAAACTGATTAACATAAAGTTAATTTGAACCAGTTAAACATCAAACCACTGAAGAAAAAAACAATGTACAAACAGATGGGGCAAAGGGACAAGGTTCTTAATTTAAAAGTCCTCTAAGGAAAAAAAAAAAAAATCAATGCCCAGTGGAAAATCAGGCAAAGGTCACAACTAGACTCTACTAAACATGAAACATGGACTAATCGAAATCTCCATGAATCACTGTGAAAAGAGATTCTGGGGCTGAAATCTGACTTTGGGAACTGAGATTGGAGACAAGAAAAAGGTGGAATCCTCCACTGAGTCAACATCACCTGGAAAGAAAATAACTGTGAGGCTCCTCAGAAGTGAATGAAATCCTTTGCCAATGGGCAGAGCAAAGTCAAAGACCTGAGGTCACCAGCATACTTTCAAGCCACCCAGCATACTCTAGGGACTAACTGGTCTGAAACAGCTACAATGGACACACTGTTTGGACTTGCTGGGAATTCTGCCCTGTAATGTAGCTGGGCTTTCTTTTTATTATTTATTTAGTACCAGGGATATCTTAATCAAAAGGGAGAGTATTTCTATAGGCACCTCCTTTTGAAGCAGTCATTCTGTGGTCAGAGAATCATTTACCTTGGGCCTAACCCACCCCCCATCCCGCCAAGCCAAGGTCTGCTCAGCAGTAGAATCTCCAAGGCATGCACTTGGAGATTACCAGTGCCATGTGCAACTACTCCAGCATTTCCAAATGACTTATTTTGGTGGGTGATGTAGGGCACTGGGTAAGTAGTTTATTAGAAAAAGAAAAAAGTCTCCAACAAACCATAAAAATGCAATAGAAAATCTTCCCCTTTCACTTTGACAAAGATTGGCACACCAAATTAAAGAACAAGTCAATGAATAGTGTCTAAATGCTATGGAACAGCTACTTTAAGTTCCTGTGGAACTTAATCTTACCCAAGGGACAATTTTAAAATATTTCAATATTTGTGATGAACTGAATTGTGTTCCCCAAATTTGTATGTTGAAGTCCTAACCCAGTACCCCAGAATGTGATTTGCCATATGTCCAGAGTATTTAAAGTGTTATGCTCGAATTCGGGACCCCCAAAAGACCACCAGAGACCCAAGATCGATGTAAGCAGCAAAGAGGTGTTTATTGCGAGCTAGCTCGGTCCTCTGCGTGCACACAGCAACTGGTGATGCTGAGAGGCCTGGAGCCCAGGGTTTGCAGCAGTTTTATACATTCTTTGGAGAAGGCAGGGACCCCCACATACATCATAGCATTTCTTAGCAAATCATCACACACCGCAGGAAAATCAAATAACAACTCTAAAACATGATTAGCACATTCACGGGTGGGAACAAGTTGGGTAGGGGTGATTGGTTACTAAGAGGGGTATTCATTTGAACTGATTGGTTTAAGCCATGAGGGGTGTTCATGCTGAATTACATGGTTTCCCAACACGTTTTATCAACCACCATAAACTACTGGGAGGGTCATCTGGCATTCCAGGTATTTCCCTGTCTCATGCTGATTGGCGGCTGCTAGGGGGTTGCTATGGATCCCCACCTAGCCTGACTGAGTCAGGGACACTTGGTGCAGCAGGTCTCTCCGGTTATTTATAGATAAACCACTTAGCAGGGTGGGAATGTGCCTAGGAGTGCTCTGTGGGTCTTTCCAAGGACAAAGGTCATGTCCCTTCCTTGGACAGGCTTTGCTCTGAGGTAGAGGCTGGTTTTTCAAAAGAGGTTAGTAAATTGAGATCAGTAAGGGGGACCCTACTCTAATATGACTGGTGTCCTTATAAGAACTGGAAATTAGGGTACAGACACATACAGAAACACATGAACACGCAGGAAGAAGAAAGCCAGCCAGTGACAAGTGAAGGAGAGGCCTCAGAAGAAACCCACCCTGCCTGGATCCTGATCTCAGCATGATGAAAAAAAACAAACTCTGCTACATTTAAGCCACCCTTGTCTTTGGCAGTGCCAAACTAACACAATGTCACATAGTACAAAGCTGGTCTACCTGGGCCAAATATTTCTTTCATCCCTTCATTTGTATTGAATCCAGACTCAAGCATTGCCTTTAATCTTATGTCTCTTTGGGCATCTCCTTAAATTCAGCCCTTTTCATTCATAACTTGACATTTTTTAAGTCAGACCAGAGTCTCAGAGATTGTCTCATTTTCTGCATTGTCCAATTGTTTCCTCATGATTAGATCCAAATTAAGTAATTCAGGGAAGAGTGCTCCTAAAGTGTATACCCTCCAATGCATCTTATCAGGAGGCACAGTATGACAGTTTGTTCCATTTGTTAATGGTGACTTGGTCGAAGCAGATCTCTCCATTGTAAAGGTACTTTCTTCCTTTTGCAAGTAGTAAGTAATTTACAGGGAGATACATTGAGACAATGGAAATTCTAACAATCTTTTACCAAAGAGCTTTAGCATCTATTAACAACCCTTGCCTGAATCTATAATTGCTAGCCAGTTGCAAAGTGACTTTTTACCCTTCTTCTAATTCTAGCATCCCTTTCACCTACAGGTAACATTTCAGTAAAGAAAGCATCACATCTCTGTCCTCCAGTGCACTTGGACTCCCATGGGAAGTGATAATAACCCTCTATAAATAAGGAGCTCAGGCCTTATGTGTTAAAATGCGTTTTCAATTGATTTTTTTTTTATTTTGGTAAACTACACATAGAATTTATCATTTTAACCATTTTTAAGTGTACAATTCTGTAGCATCAAGAATATTCAAAATGTTGTATAACCATCTGTACTACCCATTTTATCAGCCCAAACACAAATTCTTTTAATTAATTAATATCCAAATGGTTTTTAACAGTCATTTTTTCTAACAATTACAATAGGAATAGGAAGAACTTTGTTTAATAAAATCTGCCCAACCCTATAGAAAAATTCCAGGAAACATTCTTATCTCTAGCTGAGCTCTAAGCTAAATAAACAAATAAATAAGCAAGCTCCCATATTTTTCTTGCTACTCTGTTGCCATGGCTTTATGGAAAGGAATCTGAACAAGCGTTGGCTATGTCCCCTGAAACCACTGTAAAGGATAAGGAGGGAATGAGTATGAGGTATGTGTATGTAGGTTTGTGTATGTGTACACACACACACACACACATATATACCCATAAATACATAAAATGTGTATACATAAATGTGTGTATTTAAAAAATGGAAGTCACTTCTAAAGTTCCACAGAGAACAACTGTTAATATTCAAACTTGGTCAACAAAAATAAACCATTACGCAAAAAGCTGGTGGACCCAAATGACAACATCTGAACCCACTGATCAAACATAAGATCACAGAAACAACCAAAAATGATATGCCTCCCAGTGTGAGCAGCCCATACCAATTACTCAGTAACCTGATGGAGCACCCAGCACCACCTAGGAAGCATTCTAGTCAAAAACAAAAGCTAAGACCCTAACTTGATGAAGCTTCTAGATTTATCACTTGGCAGGAAAAGCTGAGGACAGTGCAACATGACAGGGATGCATGCAGCAAAACCCAAACTGTGGAAACTAAAGGAAAGATGACCCAATTCCCTCACCAAATACACTGCAAGGAAACAACAGAAGAGGGGAAAACTAAAGATTGACAAGCTGTAAAAGGCCTTCTAACCAAAAGCCATGTGCAGTGTGTCTGAATCCCGATTATAGCAAACCCACTGTGCAAACTATAACTCAGGACACGGGTTGAACATCTTTACAGGATTCAGGAAACCAGGAAACAGAACTAAGACGCCTTCCAAAAACTTTGGAATAGGAAAAACTTTGTTTAACAAAATCTGCCCAACCCTATAGAGGAATTCCAGGAAACATTCCTATCTCTAGCTGAGCTCTAAGCTAAATAAACAAATAAATAAGCAATCTCCCATTTTTTTCTTGCTACTCTGTTGCCATGACTTTACAGAAAGGAATTTGAACAAGGGTTGGCTATGTCCCCTGAAACCACTGTAAAGGATGAGGAGGGAATGAGTATGAGGTGAAACTGGAGACGTATTCCAGTATTAATATACAGCCAATACCAAGGCAGAGTAAGCTTTCTAAGAGTTTAAATTTTATTTGAATTCTATTTAAGCTGAGCGTGGTGATGCACACCTGTAATCACAGCAACTGAAGCAGCTGAGGCAGGAGGACTGCAAGTTTGAGGCCAGCCTCAGCAATTTAGTGAGACCCTGTCAATAAAACATAAAAAGGACTGGAGATGTGGCTCAATGGTAGAGCACCCCTAGGTTCAATCCCCAGGACCAAAAATTAAAAAAATAAATTTTATTTTATAGGCATCAGAAGCCATACTATGTAGCAAGGTAAATTAAAGAGGGCAGTGTAGCACAATGGTCATATACATAGGTTCTGGAACCAGGCTGCCTGCACTCAAGCCATGGCTGTGCCCCTTATAAGTCATGTGACCTTGGACAGGTTACTTAGTTTCTCTGTGCCTCTTGGAATTTAACTCTTCTGTATAAAGGAGCATTCACATATCATATGATTGTTATAAAGATTAAATTATTTGATTATAATACAGAATGCCCAGAACAGAGCCTGGCTTTTAAGGTGTTAAATAAAAATAAAACTAACGTTATTTTCATTTGTATAACCTTTCTAAGTCTTAAATTCCTTTTCAAATGACATTAGGAATGCCTACCCTGCTATATCACAAATGATTATAAAGATCAAGTAATGGAACTTGGATCTTCATATTTTCTGGTTACTTTACTCCCTATAGCCTGTGAGCTTCTGAAAGCAAGTCCAGTAGCTTCCTCATTTTTGGAAGCCCTGCACTTTAAAATGTGGCTACAAATCGGTAGAGTCAACTGCATGCCTGAATGCATTTTTTAAAACTGTTAAGTGTTATACCCATGAACACAGTACTGTCACTACCATGGCAATGAGTCAGTCTTAGAAGATTCCTCTGGCAGTTCTGAGCAGAATGGACGGGGAGAAGCCAATGGCAAGAAGACCATGGAGATGATCCAACTAAATAGTAATAAGGGTCTGAATTTAAACAAAAAAGGCAGGATGCATGTGCTCCGGGGAACTAAAAGGGTTTCACTGACCCATCACTTTCCTGCAGTGTCTTTCCCAGCTGCCTATAATAGGCATTTAATTGAATTAACTAAAAACTTTAATGAGAAAGTTAAGTTTCAGGCTGACAGTAAGGAGTTAAGAAGATGCATTCAGTTCTAGATGAGCAGAATTTGGAGTATCTTTGAGACAGACCAGCTGACACTCCCAACAAACATCTGAAAACTCCACCTGAAACTCAAGAGCTGCCCGGGCTGAGGCAAGCCACCATTTCCACTCAGAAGGCAGGTGTCACCACGGGAGCTAGAGGGAGGAGGGCAGAGCTTTGGGGGACACCAACATTCCAGGGGAAGCAGAAGAACGAAGAGAGCCTGCAAAGAAGTATAAAGGAGTAACATGAAAGGTAAGGTGCCACCTGTGAGGGGATTCATCATGGAAGCTGATGGTGGGAGTTCCAGGAAAGAAAGGGGTGGGCGGGACACAGTCCCAGGAGGCCACAAATGAAGAGAACAGGCTACCGGGTTTAGGAGCGAGGTTCCTGGTGGCCTTTGGCAAGCCTATAGGCAGAAGCTCATCTGCAGAACTTTAAGTATAGGTGAGTAGTAAAAAAGCCAACCAAACAAACAAAGCCTTAAATAATAATTCAGAGATGTACTCTAAAATAATACTCTGGCTCCCATGTGAAATTGAAAGAAGCCCTAAGCACCCTAAAATTTATACGGGATTTTGTCACTATGTATTTAATTCTACAAAAAGTTGGGCAATGAATTCTACAATGAATCCAAAAGGTGTTGTACCTTTGTTTTTGAAAGGCAGTTACACTTAATTACATGGTAACAAGAGTTCCAGATCAATATTCCCCAAACATAAATGTGCTTAGGATCTCATGGGGATCTTGTTAAAATGCAGTTGCTCATGCAACAGGCCTGGGGTGAGGCCTGATCCGTTGCATTTCTAACAAGCTCCCAAGTAAAGCCAACACTACCAGCTCCTTGACAAAAACTTCCAATGACAAGTCTCCAGGCAAATCACTTGCAGAAGGTGCCTGTTGAAGCAGCCATTATGGTAAATCATGAGCTTTAGCTAAGCACTCCATGTTTTGTTCACGTAGGTCAAATCATTTACGTCCACTAATTTGAAGTTAAGTGTAAATGTTCTGCAGACTCCAACAGACACATTTAGCCTTTCCCATTGTGATCACTGCAGATGTAACGGATGGTCCTGTTTCCCATAGGGTGATACCGAGCACCCAGAAAAGTTGATTACTCATCCAAATTCTCCACCTCAATGGCAACAATGGGTGATGACCAGGGTTCTCCTACTTTCTGGTCCAGGGTTCTTTCACTACACAGAGTTATTGATATGGACTGGGGGGACAGTCCTGGAAGCTTCTTCCCACTCAAGAAAGTGGTGCAGAGCACACTAGGCAGCAGGGTCTTCTGCACCTCCACCTATAACTGTGATCAGTGTCTAGGAGAAGACACTAAAAATCACATCATGTCTAAGTCCAAAAAACTAATAAACATGCACACATCTTTTACAAAAGATATCACAAAACAGCAAGAGTACCAGGAAATTTGACTCTTATCAAATCAACAATTTTCGTGGATAATGTGGAAACTGTGGCTACATGTGGAAATGTAGACAAAGCTACCAGTCTAATAAGAACCATTAAATAGAGTAGTTTATTTAGATTGAATTGCAAAGAATTTCAATACTGCTAATTAAGCTAATACTGTCAGGATCAAAAGCCAAAAGAAACCATCCAACCCTTTTCTTCACTCATTCAAAGGAAAAGGTGAGTCTTGAGTACTCTGTTAAACATTTCCAACCAACAAAACAGACTAAGGCTCCACAAGTTAATAATAATTCTGAATTAGCAGAATTCTTAGACCAAAACCAGCATCTAAATGAGTTGCCTGAAAGAGTAAGAGGGCCTGGTTTAAAATATCATTCAATTGCTGTGAAGTACTTTGTTTAAGGAACTGTATTACTGCAACAGAGCACAACCTCCTCCCTGAGCATGACCAACATACAACTACCGGTTCACACTGTCCTCTGTTCCAAGACTCACCCTAAAGCAACCGAGGAAACATGAAGAATAGTGCCTATGAGGCAGCAGACACCAGGCAGGCAGAGAAGGGAGGGCAATGTTCAGCAAGCCAGATTCTCACAGTGAGAACAAAGGAAGGAATGGCTTCCCGTATAAACTCATCAAAAGCAGAGGCTTGTCAACAGGGCAAAATGTCTTAAGAGGCAAAAGCACTGGGAAAGAGTCATTGCTCCTCTGGTAATCTTCTAAAATAACTCACTACCAAAAATACCTTCACCCTAATTATCTTATACTACACACTGCCTTATATCCCTCGCCATCCACCCACCCCAGTCCTCTACTTGCTGATTAATACCTGTGAATAAGTGTGAGAATAATGTTTCCCCACACCACTGGACAAGGAGCAGGGAAAGGGCTCTAAGACCAGATGTATGCTGTTCATAGAAAACCTCGGAGTCTTCCCAAGAGACAACTGGGACTTCCAATCAATTTTGGTGATGAAGCTTATATTCTAGGATAATTACAAAACTGTAAAAAGTTGTTGTCTAAGCACCAAGGGGACATGAAAAAGAACTGAAAAGAAGTTTTCAAGGAAGAAGAGAACTTGAAGTGATCTTTGTGCATCCCTCCCTTAAATTAACAACACCAGGGATTTTTTCTGGCTAATCTCACTGTTCTGGTTGCATTCCTTTCTTATCCCAGGGAGTCAGCAGAGTATCACTTGAGGCAAATAGTTTGGATCAAGGGTTGTGAAGCTTTTAAAAATCCTGAGGCTCAGGCCACACCCAATGAAATCAATCAGATTGTGTGGGTAAGACTACACCCTAAACCCCCACCCCCTGAATTAGCATCTTTCATATCAGCCTGGATGATTCTAGTCAGTGGGAACCAGAGTGAGAAAAGCAAAGGAGTTCAAGGGAACGAGAACCAATTACAAATGCTCCCAGGAATCCAATTCTTCACCTGGGAAAGGGGGAAGGATTGAGGTGGGGGAAAGAGTGAAGATCACTGTGTTATATGAATTCTAATGCCCATCCAGCTCTAACAATTCAAGAAATCCTAAAATTCGAACATTAATGGAACTGTGGAAACTTGCTGTCTTAATAACTATCATGGTCACATAAAAAGAACTCGGGGCTGGGGATGTGGCTCAAGCGGTAGTGCACTCGACTGGCATGTGCGGGACGCTGGGTTCGATCCTCAGCACCACATAAAAATAAAATAAAGATGTTGTGTCCACCAAAAACTAAAAAATAAATATTAAAAAGTTCTCTCTCTCTCTCTCTTAAAAAAAAAAAAAAAAAAAAAAAAAGAACTCAGGCTTTCTTTCCTTCCTTCCTAGGGGGAAAAAAATCGGTCTGCTTGAGCCTGGGGTTGTGGCTTAGTGGTAGAGTGCTCGCCTGGCAATTGCAAGGCAATGGGTTTGATCCTCAGCACCACATACATGCATACATACATACATAAATGTGTTGTGTCCATCTACAACTAAAAAATAAATAAATAAATAAATTGGTCTGCTTTACTATGATATTACCTAATACCTAGCAGATTTTATTCTACCATAAGGGAGGGAAAAAAAAAAACCTGCCACATGAAGAATATCCTTAATCACCTCAAGCACAGGTACCTTCATAAAAAAACCTCAGAGGAGAATTTCTCATAGGTGAGATTACATGAAAAAGACAGAGGTTAAATGTACAGCCCAAATCCTATGTAGTAGAAATTGGATTAAAATCTTTCCAAAGGTTTAGGACAGTGGTGTCAGTTGTACAACTCTATGAATACATTAAATACCAACTAATTGTACTCTTTAAGTGGGTGATCTGTATCGTATATGAATTATATCTCAATTGAGCAGTTTTAATTCCTGCCCTGTTGAGATTTACAATCCTCTTGGAAAGTAGGAAAAACCACATCTAACAAACAGTGCAGTGAAACCTCTACTGGGTGACAAAGGTGTTCTAAGATAAAAACGACTGTCCTGGGCCAGGGGCAGTGGCTCACACATGTAATCCCAGTGGCTCAGGAGGCTGAGGCAGAAGGATGGAAAGCCAACCTCAGAAAAAAGCAAGGTACTAAGCAACTCATAGAGCCGCTGTCTCTAAATAAAATATAAAATAGGACTAGGGATGTGGCTCACTGGTTGAGTGCCCCTGAATTCAATCCCTGGTACCTGCCCACCCCACCCCACTAAAAAAAAAACTGTCCTGGGATTAAGGATATATGTATGTCCCTAATCTATGGTTTATGAATTCTCACACATATACTTTTGTAAGTGGAACTCTAAGGCCTGGGAGAGGAGGAAAAGACAGGGGTAGGGGTTAAGGTAAGCACAACTCTGAAAACTGATAGGTAGGGCTCAAATCCAGCTTATACGACCTTGAGAAATTACTGAACCTCCCTAGATCCAGGCTTTTCACTTGTAAATGAGGACAGAAACAAAGCACCTATTTCTTGGTATTATGAAAACTGATTTATTATTTATGAAGCACTTGGGAAGGCACATAGCACACAGTAAGCACTATGTAAGCAATCGGTAAATAAAGCCTGGTTTATGTGGGGACACCTAACTTCCCCTCCCAATCCAATTCCTACACTCACCCATGCACCTCCTCTCCAGGGGCTATACTACTCTGTCGACAATAAGGTGCACAGGCTGAGAGGACAGACTCTGAGCCAGAATGGTATGATTTGAATTCTAGCTGCGGAGCTTCCTGACTGTCAGGTGGTGGGCCACTTACATAACCTCATTGTTTCAGAGTCTTCTTCTATATAACAGGATGACAGAATCCAGTTCAGAAGGCTATCAGAAGGATGAGCAGGGTAGCACATACCTGTAATACTAATGACTCAGGAGGCTGAGGCAGGAGAGTCACAAGTTCAAAAGCCAGCCTCAGAAACTTAGCAAGACCCTCTCTCAAAATAAAAAATAAAAAGAGCTGGGGATATGGCTCAGTGGTTAGGCGCCTCTGGGCTCAATCCCCAGTACAAAAAAAAAAAAAAAAAAAAAAGCTGTTAGAGGCATTAAATGAACTAATAATGAAAATATTATAAAGCCCTGGAAGTGAATCCAGTATCTTAGTAAGCATTCTATAAGAATTTGCTACTTTTTGATTTTTTTTTTCCCTCTTATTACCTGCTGGTTCTGTAAATGTAGCATGTGCTCTCATTTCCTTGCCTTTGATGCTGTTTCTCATCACTGGGTTGGATCTTTTTCCTCTTTCCAGTGCATTCCTTATGATATACCACCACTTCTGAGAAGTCTGCCTCAGGCAGAAATGAGCTCCTTCACAAAGCCCATGAAATAGAGGTTTTTCATCAGAGAACTCAGCCCCTGGTATGGGTTTGGTTTTCTTGAAGGTCTGATGTCTGATTCATTTAGGTATCCTCAGTCTAGTCCCATTTGCAACACTAGAAAGAATACACAATTCCAAGTGCACCAATGTCACAGCAATGACCCATCCAAGAATGAAAAATTAATAAAGTCACTAGTCCTTCAGAAAAAGTTTTTCATTATTATTAATGCTTTAATTTATCCCCCCCTTTTTTTTAGTTCTAGGTTAATTTCACCCAAATTACTGGTCTATGTCGTTTAATATCTGAACATCTGTCACCTTCCATGCCTGAACTCAAATGAACACTCCCTAACTTTAAACAGTTTTATGTAGTTTAATTTCACCATTTTTTTTTTCCTTTTGCAGTACTAGGGATTGAACCCAAGGCCTCACATATGCTAGGCAAGCACCCTACCACTAACCTACATCTCTAGCCTTTTTGTTTGTTTGTTTCATTTTGAGTCAGGTCTTGCTAAATTGCCCAGGCTCTCCTGAACTTGGGATCTTCCCACTTCAGTCTTCTAGCCTCAGCCTCCAGAGCAGCTGGGATTACAGACATGCACCAAAATGCCCAGCTTAATTTCATCATTCTTAATGTATAAAACCTGACAATGACAAAGAGGGAATGTCCATTACAACCAAAAAGGACAGAGAAGATAGTATTATTTTTTAAAAATCCATTTTTATGTAATTATGTAAAATAGAACTTTTATTTTAAAAACTTATTTTTATCTTAATAGACACTGAGTAGTTTTGGAAGTTTTTAAAATATTCAAACAGCACAAATAGTATAGAAAGATACTATAACAAGGAAACAATAAGGATTATGCCTATAAGAAAACGAAAGTTGCTTGAGTTAATCTCAAAAATACTAAGAGTGGGTAGGCTTGGGATATAGCTCAGTTAGTAGAGTGCTTGCCTTGCATGAACAAGGCCCTGGGTTCGATCCCTAGCACCACACACACACAAAAAAAAAAAAACTAATGCTAAGGGGGGTTAGAAGTATAACTCAACATAGAATACTTGCCTAGCACATGCAGAGACCTGGGTTCAATCCCCAGTATAGAAAAACAAAACAAAACTAAGAGTTTCAGATCAACGTTACTATATGAAAAAACAAATACCTCTTGCATCATTAAGTGGCAACTTTCTTGGTAAATATCAAAATAAAAGCAGATCAGACTAGATTCTCAGTCTTCCCATTTAAACTATTTAAAGGAAGAAAGATACAAACAACCAGTTACATTTGAATCAATACAAAGATCAAAAAACCAAGATGAGATTAGGAAATAGCTGGTTGAGACTGCATCTACCCGGAAAATAAGTCTGGCTTGGATATTCAAAGGATTCATTCCAATGAGTAGAGTAAGTATTGGGATCCTGCAACTGCAATCCTCAGGTTCACAGCCCAATTGCTTAACACTCCATTGAGGTGGACTTTCTTTTACTCAGGCTCTTCAACTTTTCATTGGGTCCATCCTACACCCAGATGAAATTTTCAAGTTTATGCCTCTGCAACTGACAACATGGAATAACTATACTCCAAGGAAAAAGCAAGGAGCACCACCTTTAACTCAGGAAACCCAGTATGGACAGCAGCCAACAGAAGCAATCCATAAGGAAGGTGCCCAAAGGCAATTCGGCAAGAGACATTCATTCTTGGACCTAGTCAGACCCGCCACAGCTTCAATGGGAGACCTTTTAAGACCACATTTACTACACTGCCCTTAAGCTCCAATGAGGACATCCTAAGAAATGACCTTATGAACCCACAAATGTGTATTTATGGTCCTGAGGTAGTTTCAAATGCAGTTCACCCATGGCATATAAAAGGACATGGGGAGAAAGAGTTCTCAGATAGAAGTACCGGGACACCTCTCTCCCAAGTAACTGACCTTTCTGATTATTTCCTCTTTGCTTCGGCTGCCAGAAAAATGCAGTTATCTCTAGTGAGCACCTACTTATTTCCCACTAACCTTGGTCCTGGCTTTATCTAACTTTCTCTTTATCCTGGCTTTCTTATATACTCAGACTGGATTTTGATATGTCTTGTTGGATTTTAAATGTATGTATATATAAGGTAAATCATTAGAAATCCTGAAAAGAGATGAGATTAAATGAATATACAAACAAAAATACAGGTTCCCAAACAGTAAAAATGAAATGAATGTTTCATTTTTTTCTATAAGTCTCTCTACATGGCTAAAAATCAATTGCTCTTGGTGGGATGTGACATTTTAATAAAAATACAACCAAAAAATTCCGATTTCCATGTCACTTGTTTTACTTCCTGTTAGTTAAGTCATAGACTCCATCTCTGTTTAGTTTCTTCAATCACTTGATCTCTGAATAAAGTAAATTTATTTAGTTTACCTACAGATATACAAAGTAACAATAAAAAATGGATATTTACTCCCACCTTCTCAGGGAACCAATTCACACCCAATTCTTAGACTCTAACTTCATGAAAACTTACTGGAAAGAAAAGGCCAAAAGCTACTGGGCTTAAAAGAATTAATGGAGCTTCCAAAATTAACACGTGAGTGCACACACACACACACACACACTCAGGAGCACACACATCAGAGCACAATCCTGAGAATGAAACAGTAATTACTAAAAAGAGGCCACTTAGGCCACCTAGTCTGGGAAAACGAAAAAGCTTGTAGATTTGGGGAGCCTGGAGAGATTTAAGTCACAGAAACAGTATTTAAATATATTTGTCTGCTTACAATTTCCATTGCAAATGTGATTAGTTTGCTTGAATAAATAGGAATATGATGTGTTGGCCATGTTTTCCTCTTGAGGGTTATCACAGAGTTTTGATTAAGGACAAATGTTTGAAATGTTTAGTATATTTAAGTTCAGTGCACTTAAAATGAGCTAAGAAGTTGTATACACTTGATTAAAGGACTGCCTTCGTGAACTTAAAATTAAAAGCAATAAATTCCAATGATTCGAGTGATTGGGACTAAATATGGTATTCTGCCAGGAAAGTTGAAATGCAGTCCAAAGAGACTGAAATGGTGTCCAGGTTTCAAGACATGGTGAAAGAGGAAAGGTCAAGCGGTCGGAGTTGCTTTTCCTGTGAGTTAGTGAATGATTCACGTTGCATAGAATTCCTTTTAAGTATAACTTCACAGGAGTGACAAGCTCCCAGGACAATCTGTTTTGTCATTTCCAAAATGATACTCAAACGCTCCGAGGCTGGTTTGTAAATGTTGTCAGATGGGGAGAGAGGAGTGATGGGAAAGAGAGACCGGGAAGGGTTCCTGGTCTTTTCATACACACAAGGACAGGCCAAGTCTCCCAGGCAGTTTCCAAAACGGAAGTCAAGGTGACTCCCCACCCGCGGGAAGGCGGGGCCCTTGAAACGTAATCGGATAAGGCTTTGGCCCTGGCAGTGCCCCCTGGACGGAGAAGCCCGGGTCAACTACAACCGGGGTCAGAAGCAGAAGAGTCCCGGGGTGGCCGAGGGGACCTGCTGGCCTGAGCCCTTCCCTTCCCCAGGCGGCACCGGGCCCCAATCGCGCCCGCTCCTCCTAGCCGGCATGGGCGCTGCGCCGCCGGGCACCGACTCCCGTCCCAGGCCAAGTGGGAGTGTCCGGCTGGCAAAGTTTCTGACCATACCTCGGTCCCCACACGGGCCACAAGCGGCCCGGACGAGGCCGACTCTGCAGCCTCCGCAGCTGCAAGGTGGAGCAGCTGCCCGACACCCGCTTTTCTCCCGGGTTGCACCAATCTAGGCACGTGCGCGCCCGAGCGGCGCGGCCCGGCCCGGGCCCAAGCTTACCTTGGCGGCCGCCATGCTTCGCCCCGGCGCGGGCGGCTGCGGGGCCCTCTCACCGGCTTGCTCTTACTGGGGACCCCGGAGGCTCACTTCCCGTCCCGGCAGCAGCGGGGGCGGCGATTCGGCCCGGCAGCGTGCGCGCCTGGCCTGCCTCCCCACGCCCTCCCGCCGGCGCGGGTCATGCGGGCGCTGCCTGCCCATTGGCTGGGCCAGGCCGGGGCCGCTGGGCGCGTGTGATCCCGCGGCCTCTGCCCTGAGGCCGGGGAGGGCCCAGGCCCGCGGGCAGCCTGGGGGCCGACACGTGACTCCGGCTGCGCTGTCCAGCAGTGGCCAGGCCGGTGGGACCAGGCCCGGCGCCAGCTGGTCACCTAAGGACAGGTGACCTGGTGAGGGAACCTGCGGGCGTGGATGGTACCAGGACCTACTTCTGGGCCAGGTGGAAGGAGCAAATAAGACTAATAGGTACACATCCTGGGACAGTTGAAAACTCCACCAGGGCCCCAATATATCCAGGTTCTTTCTTCTTTCACCTACGGAGGAGCTGCACTCTGCATTACCATATAATGGATCCAAAAAGCCTTTAATCTAAAAGCATTGACTGGTGGAAGGGGAGATAGCAAATATTGCTGCAAGCCCCCAACAGGTGAATATAGTGCAAAACATATATTTGGGTCTACTCCAAAACAAAAGGTCAAAAGGTCCAGGATTAAAAGACACTGTCTTCCAGATAGATAGGCCCTAGTAAAATAAATATGCAAAAGTTTAATTGAAAAATTAAATATATGACCTCCAGACGTCTTATTCCTCTTTATCAGAATTTCATTCATTTGTCCTTGTCATTAAAATTTATAAAATGGTGATCAAGAAAAAGGTCATTTAACATATTGTGTATTGCACATAGAATATATCAGCGAAAGTACCTATTACTAATCAGTTTAATCTGAGTGCCTTCTGTGTGCTAAGGACTGTGCTCAGTGCTGAAAACCCTAAAATTACTTAAAAGCTAGTTATGGTCCTTAAATATCTTAAGGTTAGTGAAAAGGCAGACACATAAATGCTAATTCCATATAACTCATTAAGGCAACAACGTGTTCCCAGGGCAACATGGGAACACTGAGGACTGGGGAGGCCTCTTAAATATGATGCCTGAGCTGAATACAGGAAAGTGGCTGTGTATCAGTCCAATGAAGGAATAGTGAGGGCATTCCATCCAGAAAAAAAAAAAAAAAAAAAAAAGAGAACAGGCAGGAGACCCTGAAATTGTTGGGGAATGCAAGTCAATGAAGCTAACCTGAGCTATAGGACTAGCGCAAGATTAGGCTAGACTGGCAGGTGGGGGATGTCATGGAAGGTCTTGGATGCCATGCCAAAGGATGTGCACCTTAACTGAAGGGGTTTAAGGCCAGAAGCAGCATGACTCAGTTTCCAATGTGATGAATCTCACTGTGTTGTGGTCTGAATGTGAGACTCAGTTTCCAATGTGATGAATCTCACTGTGTTGTGGTCTGAATGTGTCCTGAAAATCTATGTGTTGGAAACTAAATCTCCAATGCAACAGTGAGAGGAATCGGGGCCTTTAGAGAAATGTTCAGGTTACAAGCCTCTGCAATAATGAATGGATTAATGCCACTCTGAAAAGGGCTTTCAATGGTGAATTCACTTTTTGTCTCTGCCCTTCTGCCATGTAAGGACATAACATTCCCCCTCTCTGGAGGACACAGTATTCAGGACCCACTGCCTTCAATTAGAAGTGGACTCCTATAGTTTCTGCCATCGTGGAAACAGAGAGACTAGGCCTTACTTGCTGGCATCTTGATCTTGGACTTCTCAGCCTCTAGAACTAGAAATAGATTTCTATTACTTTAAAATTATCTAGTCTCAAGAATTGTGCAGCAGGCTATAGCTTATGGTGTGGAGGATGGATAAATATTACTACACTATCCAGGCAACCCAGGCTAGGGATGGGCTACAGCTGGAAGAATAAATAAAACATATCACTAGTTGGCTATAGACACCGATTATATGTGAGGTTGGTAGGGGAAAGAGGAGTGGCTGTATATTGCACACAGACCTGTGGTATGAGTGTCTGAAAAGACACCTGAGATCAGTAATAAAAGAATGTTTTGGAGATATGTGCCTATCTGTAAGGAGTGTGTGTACAACAGACAAATTCTCTTACAAAAGCCAAAAAAAAAAAAAAAGGAAAGAAAGATTTTTGTGTTATCTTATTGTGTCTGTGACAAAAATGCCCGAGATAAACAAGGGAAGAAAGTTCACTGGCTCAGAGTATCAGAGGTTTCAGTCCATGGTCTGCTAGCTCCATTGTTTCTGAGTCTACAATGAAGCGGTACATATTGGTGGAGAGGTCACAGAAGAACAAAACTGCTCACCTCATGTCAGCCACAAAGCAGAGAGAGAGAGAGACCGGAAGGGGCCAGGGAACAAGATACAGTTCCCAAGGGCACACCCTCAAGGACCCACTCTCTTCAACTGAGTCCTGCCTCCTACTGTTTCCTCCACATCCCAGTAGTCAATTCATCTACAAATTAATCAATGGATTCATGTCTCCAAACACTCCTCTTGTATTCCTGATCTCAGATGTCTTTCCAGACATCCCTTATCTATTCTCTTTCCAAAAGGTCCATCTCTAAACCTTGTTACATGGGGACCAAGCTTTCAACATAGGACCTTGGGGGAACATTCCAGGTTCAAACCATAATATTTCAAAAAGGATCCACTAGTTAACCTACTCCTGAGAGGTCCAATAAAGCTCAGAACATGTCAATAGGCTGAGGAAAAAGACCAACAAAGATTGAAAAAATAAAGATAATATTTAAAAAAAAGGAGAATTGGTGGAGACAAGTATTGTACAAATAGATTCTAAAGCTGTGGAGGGGAGGTCCAGGTGCTATAAAGGGATTTTTTAAATGCTGAGAAAACACAAACCTCATGTTAACAAAATCACATCATATGCTGCACAGTGATTTTTCTGCATATTGATTTCTAAAGTCTCACTAACACTCTCATGTATAAATGAAGCTTAGTGTTTTTTTTAATTTGGTAAAATGTATATAACATAAAAACTACCACACCTTAACCCTTTTCTTAGGGTTAACATTCGTAAATGTTAAATGCATTCATGTTATTATGTGCATGCTCTTCAAAACCTTTTTATCTTGTAAACTGAAATTCTATACCCATTAAACAACCACGTACACTCCTGCCTTCCTCAACCCTTAACATCCACCATTCTACTTTCTGCCCCTATAAATGAGACTATTCCAGGTACCTCGTATAAGTATTTTTTTGGTGTGTGTGTGTGGAGGGGGGACTGGCTTATTTCACTTAGTATAAAGTCCTTTAAACTTTGTTTTTGCTATAACATATGTCAGATTTCCTTCTTCTTCTTCTTTTTTTTTTTTTTTTTTTTTTTTGGAATACGGTACTGGGGATTAAACCCAGGTCTTTATCAAGTTGCTGAGGCTGCCATCAAACTTGTGGTCTTCCTGTCTCAGCCTCCAATATCACTAGATTACAGGTGTACAACATCATACCTAGCAGAATATTTTTTTTCTTTTTTAAGTCTCAGTATTATCCTGTTAACACATTAACTTTTATTTGTTAATAACAATTATTATTATTATTTACTTGTTTTTTAATTAATTAATTAATTATTTTCTCGTACTGAGGATTGAACCCAGAGATGGTCTTCCACTGGGCTATATCTACATCACTTTTTGTATTTTTTTTCAGTTTTATGTGGACACAATCTCTTTATTTTATTTTTATGTAGTGCTGAGGATCGAACCCAGTGCCTCATGCATGTTAGACTAGCACTCTACCACTGAGCCACAAATCCAACCCCACTTTTTGTATTTTTATTTTTAGAGAAGTTCTCACTAAATTTTTAAGGGGGCCCTTGAACTTGTGATCCTCCACCTCAGCCTCCCAAATCACAGGGATTATAAGAGTGGGCCACCGCACCCAGCTTAACATCATGTTTTTAAATTTAAATACAATGAATCATCCTGTGTATTAGTTTCCTACAGCTGCCACAATAAATTACTACAAACTTGATAGTTCAAAATAACAAAAATTTATTCCATTACCATCTGGAGACCAGAAGTTTGCAATAAGTCTTAACAGGGCTAAAATCAAGGTATCAGAAGGCAGTTTTCCTCCAGAGGCTCTATGGAAGAAACTGCTTCTCTGCCTTTTCCAGAGGATTTCCATACTTCTTTCATCTTCAAAGACAGTGGACCTAGTATCTTATCTGTCTGACTCATACTTCTCTCACATGGCCTCTTTCTTTCTATAACCTCCCTCTGTCTCCATTAATTTATTTATTTACTTATTTATTTATTTTTTATTGGTGCTGAAGATTGAACCCAGACCCTTGAGTATGCTAGGCAAGCACTTTACTGCTGAGCTACATCCCCAGCCCTTTGCATTTTATTTTGAGACCGGGTCTAAACTGTCCAAGCTGGCCTGGAACTTATGATCTTCCTGCCTCAGCCTCCTGAGGAGCTAGGATTACAGGCATGTGCAACCATTCCCTGATCTTTCTGCCTCCCTTTATAAGGACAGCTTCGATTGCATTTTTTAGGGACCACCCAGAATATACAGGATAGTCTTTCCACGTTCAGATTCTTAATCACATCTGCAGAGTCTCTGTCGTGCAAGGTAACATTCATAGGCCCTAGATATTAGAATTGGGGGTTGGAGGGGCTATCGTTCAACCTACCAAAACTGCCACACCATGGATATGAATTGTAAAAGTGTATTTTTTAAATAGATTAGTTTTAGTTGTAGATGGGCACAATACCTTTATTTTATTTATTTATTTTTATGTGGGGCTGAGGATTGAACCGAGTGCCTCACATGTGATAGGCAAGCACTCTACCACTAAACTACAACCCCAGCCCTATAAAAGTGTATTTTAATTACATTTGGAATCATACTCAGTTAACTAAGCTACCCTCTTCATTCTGTAAGTCCCCAAAATATGAAATTTCTTAAAAGGGAAACTATTAGAAACCTTTTTCCTTGGCTTCATTTCACCTATAAACAATAAAAATGTGAAACATCATCTGAAATGAAGTATAAGCTAGTGGAGAACCTGCCACTTTGCCTTTTGCCACATTGTCTTACCCTGATAGGCTTAAGTGCTTTCCTGATTGCTATAAGTTTAAGTGACTTGTCTCATGCTCATCCCCTCTGTCCCCAGACCACTGTTCCACCTACCATTTAAAAGTAGCTATCATTTAATTTTGATGGAAAAGGTTCTGCTTGCATGTTCAGCTGTGTCCCCTAAAAGTCCTTAACCCCAGTATCCCACAGTAGGACCTATTTGTAAATCAAAGATATAATGAGTTAAAATGAATTCTACCTACTAGAGTAAGGTGGGCCCTTAATCTAAGGGCCTGGTGTTCTTAGACGAAGACACAGAGACATGCTGAGCAAACCTTTGCTCACAACAAAAGCAGAGGTTACAGCTATGCAGCTGCAAGCCAAGGGATGCTCAGGATCAACAGCCATCACCAGAAGCTAGCAAGAAGCAAGAAAATATTCTACCCAGAGTTCCAGAGGAAATATGGCCCTGCTGATTCCTAGGTCTGAGATTTCTATTCACCAGAAATGTGAAAGAATAAATTTCTGTTGTTTGAAGCCACGTAGTTTGTGGTATTTTGTTACGACAGCCCTCGGAAACTAATATAGGTCCCCAAACCACCTGTGTTTTATAGCACAGTTTGCCAACCTTGTTGGCTGGGAAAGCAGCCAACCCAAATCATGGGGAAAGCTCATGGGCTAACAAGGCACACAGCGTGAGCATAAGTCCAAGCCCAAGAGTTCAAAAGACCAACAATATGGTCAATTCTGAGCTTTCACCTTTCTCTGAGCACCCATGCCTTGCAGTTGCCCTTTGACCATGCTTTTAAACTATCTGATTCTCTTCAGTTCTGTTAATAACAAACAAGCAAACAAAAGACATCACTACCACAGCCACCATGCTCCCAGGTTGGATTGCTAGGAAGGGTATTCTGCCAGAATGCTCGCAAAGCACATCATCTACACGAAATTTTAGGCATATAACTACATATTGCAATAATAATCCTTTATGTGGATTGCATTCTGCAAGGGTAATAGCAGGGCTGGTAAAGGACATGGTGTGACAGAGTGAAAAGAGCACCATGAAAATGAGATGTTCCCAAGTTTTACAACTGAGACTGGGCCACTCAAGGACATAGAGAGACCCTCTGTTGCAGCCATTTGGCTTTGGAATTCTAACACATATCACATCACACATGACCAGCCTTCCCTAAGAGTGGGCTAAGGGTAGGTCAGAAATGAATATAACTCAGCTTCTTAATAGATCCAAATAAGAAAGCTGTGTCAACATTTTTAGAGTTAAGAAGGAAAGAGGGGGAGGGAGGAAATGAGTCAGGAGGAGGAAACATAAGACACCTTGGGAAAGTGTGATTGAAAACAAATCCCCAAAGCTTTGAGATATTATGCTCTGTGAGCAAGGACTTAAACTGTTAGTTCCTGAGAGCAGAGCAGGGCTATTGCTTTCTGGAGGCCCTAGGATAGCATCTACTTCCTTGTCCTTTTATAGCTTTAAGAATCCACCCACAATTCTTGGCTCATGGCCCTCCTTTTCCATCTTCAAAGCCAGGAACAGAGGGTCCAGTTTCCATATTACATCATTCTGAACTCATCTTCTGTCTTCCTCTTCTATATTTAAGGACCCTCAGGTTACATTGGGATCAGCCAAGTAATCCAGGATAGCCTCCCAAAGATCAGTTGACTATTGTGTTAATTTGTTAGAGCTGCCATAACAAAATACCAGAGACTAGATGGATTATATAACAGAAATTCATTTTTTCAGAATGTCTGAAATCAAGTTATTGGCAGGATTGACTCTTTTGAAGCCTTTTTCCTTGGCTTACAGGTAATCATCTTCGGCTGGCATCTTCTCATGTGATGTCTGCGCCCTAATTTTTTATATAAAGCCATCAGTCATATGAATTAGGGTCCACCTTGATGACCTAATTTGAACTTAATTATCATTTTAAAGACCCTGTCTCTAAATACAGGCATCTTCTGAGGTATAGTGGGTGGGACTTCAAGATAGTAATGAGGGAAGGGACACAATTCAATCCATAAAAATTAACAACTTTAATTTCATCTGCTACCTTAATTCTCCTATGCTATGTGATATCTATAGTTTCCAGTGAGTGGGACACAGACAAGTTTAAAGAGCCATGATTTTGTCTAGCATACCTTGTCTTGAAAATATTATCTCTGTGTAACAAATTGTACGAACAGTTAGTCCTTAGAGTGGAATATTTTGTACCCTTAGTCATAGTCCCATATGATCCCAGGAAAGCAACAATGACTTCGCAGGGTAATTAAATAAAAAGGCTTTAGGGGTTGAGCCCACTGTCTATAGCCCAGAACCAGAATACCTCTTGGTCTTCTACCAAGCATAGGTGTCTGTACTTCTGAATTCAGCTAAGGCCCTCTGAGCCTAGCAATGCCACTTGAGGCAGTGACAGATCCATCTTAGGCCGTCCTGGCCCATCAGTGCACTCAAGAGGCACATATCAGAACAAGCAGGTGCCCCAGCAGTCCAGGGTCTAACCATCAAGAAGGAGCAGCAGCCAGTGATGCACACAGTGAGCTCTCAAGCCCTGGCCATCCCATACATTGGAGCATTCTTTTGCAACAATTCCTGAAACTCCTTTATCAAGAGCTCTACAATATTATAAATAATTAGATGCTTGGTAAAACAATATAACCAAAACTAGTTTTTGTTTTGTTTGCAAAAGAGAAAGGCTTTATTCATGAAGCTGCCAATCCAGTGGAGACAGAAGAGCTAGCTTCAAATCCGCCTCCCTGAGGATAGGGTTTAGGGGTATTTATGGGATAAAGAAGCAGGGTGGTCTAAGGCATGGGGAAAGGTGATGAGAGGTAAGCAAAATTGATATGTCTTCTAATTTGTAAAACAGAGATAAAAATCACTCATTTTCCAAGGTTGTCACAAGTATTGAATGTGTAAAAATCATTTGCACATACATATATGTAACTAGTAATAGTAATATTAGAATGAAAGGGTCAAAGTGGCTGTTCTAAGTCTCCTCTGAACCTATTCTTCTAGTATTCTGTTATACAGATGAAGACAATTTATGCCTAAAATTTGCTATCTCAGGACCCTTCAAAGGCAGGGAATACTGGGATAGGAGGGGGATAAGATATGCAAAAAAATGTAGGTTAATTTAGAAGTGGAAAATCTATGTTTTGCTTGTTTGTTTGTTTTAAATTTTGATGCTGGGGATCAAATCCACCTGCTCTACCACTGAGCTACACCCCCAGTCCCTAAATCTACTTTTACAGCTGGAAATTTAAACTCAGATAAGATAGAGTACATGAAAGTACTTGTGTATTTAAGAACATCCTATTAGTGTTAGCTTTAGGTTTCCAATTTAAAAATACTGGACCAGACTGTTACTGTCTGAGCTTGTCAGGTGGATACAATCACATTTTCGGCCTCAGGGCCTCCAGCCTTAGCAGCTTTAACTTACTTCCTGCTGCTACTGTCTAAATCCATTAGGGATCCACTACTGGAAACAGAGGGAGCCATCCAGCCTCCAAGGACTCCTGCAGGTGGCAGGACTAATTCTCTTCAAGTTGCAATGCAACAAAGATCTTTAAACAGCAGAATATATGGTTAAGATGAAATTTGCTATATATTAAGAGACAGGAAACCAAATCCTAGCTGAATGTCTGGCTCTTCTTTGAAGAAGGCATATAATGTAGCCTCTGCTGCCTTCAGGTCCTCACCATCCTTCACCTGCAGGCTGCCTTCAGATCCTCTACACACCAAGCTCTTCTGGCCCCAGGGCTTGTGCATTTGCTGTCCCCACCCCCAGCACCGCTCCCCACCCCCCCCACCCCCCACCCCCCCGCCCCCCGCCTGAAGCTCCTTCAACCCCTCTTCTAGACAGTCATTCTCATCCTTCGGGTCCTAAGGGATGCCTTCCCTGAACTCTCTTTCAAAAGCATGAGCCTCCTTATCATTCTCTGTGTGTCCTGCTCCTCCCTCTTTTAGCACTTGCCAAATTGAGTATTTGGGGTTGTTTTCTTAGCATTGCTGTCAGGAGATGGCATTAAAAAGCAAGACTGAGTTTCCAAGGGGAAGGTGAATGGCCTGTACCTCTAGAATGATCCATAGACTTTCTGTGGGTAAATGACTTGACTCATTAACTCTCTCAAAATTGTTAGGAATGTGGGGTGCAGTGGCACGCCTGTAATCCCAGTGACTCAGGAGGCTGAAACTGGAGGAGTGCAAATTCAAAACCAGTCTCAGACATTTAGCAAGACCCTAAGCAACTTAAAAGAGACCCTGTCTCAAAAACTAAAAGCTGCTGGGAGTGTTGCTAGGTGGTTAGGAGCCCCTGGATTCAATCTCTGGTACCCCTCCCCAAAAAAGTCAGGAATGACATGAGACTTGATATAATAAACTGGCCTGTATTCCAGTTTCAATCCAATTCTGCCACTTCAGAGATATGTAACTGTGGATAAATTGCATCTCTGCTCTAGGACTCAGTTTCTCCACCAATGAAACAGATGAGGTTGATTTTGAAGAGGCACCATCAAATCTTAACTTTCTATTCTTTTTCTGTATTTACTTAGCCAGCTAACTTCAGACATAAGGTGAAATGGAAAGGTGTTCACTTTGGGGAATAAAAAGCAATATACTAAAGTGATGGCCCCTGGATTTATGACAAACTATTCTTTTTTTAAAAAGTATTTATTTTTTAGTTGTAGTTGGACACAATGCCTTTATTTTATTTATTTTTTTATGTGGTGCTGAGGATCGAACCCAGGAACTTGCATGTGCTAGGCAAGTGCTCTACCGCTGAGCCACAACCCCAGCCCTACAAACTATACTTTAATTAGGGGCAGAACTCCACTTGATCCCATCCCTTAGCCAGACTAGATTCATAGGTTAGTGCTGGGAGCCATTAGCCAAGTAGGTATGACAATTTCCTTGCCAGCGTACCCCATGTTGCAGTGACATTGAATGTAGGTGACCTTGTTCAAGGACCAAGGCGGATTAGGGCGTTCCCGGTTTAGGTTCCAGGTTTAAGGTTTAAGATTATTCCTGCTGGGAATAGGGCATATCCTGCTGCCTGAGTTCCCCTTGAGTTCTCACGGGATTCAGACAGTATTCTTTGGGAGATAGAAGCCCAGTGGAGGTGGATTTGGGCAGAGAACGTGGATTTGGGCAGAGAACGTGGATTTCCCCAGAACGTGATTGTAGACGGCTGGTGTGAGTTCGGGAATAAAGAGTTGCTGTTTGAATCTACAAGCTGTGTGGTGGCTCGTGATTGTGTGCCCAGCCAGACTGCGGCATTTGTGCCCAGCCAGACTGTGGCAGGTTAGATAGGTGAGCGCCTACTCCATGTAACAGAATAAAATGTTACTTGATCTCCCCCCATGTGTCACACTCTGTGACATGCAATTTTCACCAAATTCACTGGTGAAAGATAGGTAGCTCTCATGCTAGAGCCAGCCCCAAAGCTACCACCAAGCCTTTCATTTTAAGAAACCTCTGGTTATGGAGACATGGAATACAAGTGGTCAATCTCTCGAGACTTGCACTATCCAATATGGCAGCCACTGACCACAGGTTGTTACTGAGCACGTGAAGCGTGGTTTGTGTGAATTGAAGTGTGCCGAAAATGTAAAATAAACACAGAGTTTTCAAGATCTAGTATGAAAAGTCAAATGTAAAATATCTCATTAAATAATTTTTATATTGATTGCATTTTGAAATAGCAATATTTTAGATATGTTGGGATAAATATATCAAAATTAATGTCATCTGTTTCTTTTAACATTTTTTTAATGCTGCTGCTAGAAAATTTTAAGTTCCTTAGTGACTTACAATATTTTGCTATTTTTTTAAATATATATATATATATATATATATATATATATATATATATTAGTTGTGATTAGAAACAATACTTTTATTTCACTTATTTTTGTTTATGTGGTGCTGAGGATTGAACCCAGGGTCTCACAAGTGAGAGGCGAGCACTCTACCACTGAGCCACAACCCCAGCCCTTATTTTTTTTTTTTTAAATATATATATATTTGCTATTGAATAGTGGTGATCTGAGAGAGAGAGAGAAAAAGAGCTCATGCCCGTGTTAGAGGATGAAGGAGTTGATATAGCAAGAGGGAGACAGGTGGAGGAGATGGAAGGATGGAAGAAGACATTTTGCCTACTGTGTTCCCAGTTTGGACTTGATAGCACCATTAGACAGCAAGCTTAAAACAGTTCCATAATAACATGAAACTGGCTGGAATTACTAGGGTAACAATTCTAGGGATTTTCAGTTTGTGATTTCATGTCAGGCTAGGGTGTGATGAATCCAGTAGAGTGCCAGGATGGAGGAGAAGCTTGAAGAATTAATCAGCCACCCCTCAAAACTACACTGCACTAGCCCACTGGTGAGGTAGAGAGTGACCAATGGAGAGGACAAATGACCCTAAGTCCAAAATGATCCACATAGTGGATTCAACAAAGTTAGAGCTTTCTCACTTTAGTGCAAGTAATTTATTGAGGAATAGGATCTTATTTTATTGCATAGGGATTAATTTTTTTTAATTCCAATTATAAGAAATGTTGACAAAATAGAAGGAAGACAACTAAGACAATAAATGAAAATTAACCTTAACCCAGTTATCACTACTTTAATATTTTAAAGTATTTTTCCCAGTTATTTTCTTTATATATACAAATATGTATCATAATGATGTATCCTAATACTGGTATAACAAATTCTTGAATCTTACTGTTCAACTTAACTGTATCATAAGTGTTCTTTCATGTCATTCAGTATTCTTGAAAAACACAATTATAAATGGGTACCTAATGTCATGTCATGAGAATTTATCAACAATTCAACTATTCTAATGGGTAGGTTTTAAAATCATTTATCATTTTAATTTTTTTATTTTGTGGTATTGAGAATTGAATCCAGATATGCTATACCACAGAGCTATATCTGCAGCCCTTTAAAAAAAAAAAGAAAGAAATTTGAGACAGGTTCTCACTAAATTGCTGAGACTAGCCTGGAACTTTAATCCTCCTGTCTTAGATTTGAATGTGGCTCCGATTATAGGGATGCACCACCACACTCAGTATGATGCTGTTTTCCTCTTCACCAATCTGAGGCCCTTTTTTTTGTCTGGCTATTCTACTTTCCTTCCAGATTCCCTTGCTATAGAGGTTAATGTCTACATGCATAATCTGCAAAGCAGCTTGTACAGAGATTTATCAGTGGAGCTGGTTGCTCCCATTCAGACAGGGCCAGGTCCACTTCTGTGAGTGAAGTCAGGGCAAACCACCCTTGCTCTGCCAGCAAGACTGCAAATGTACTCGAAACAGAGTAAGAGGCCCACTCTCTCACTCCTGGAGATGAAATGGAAAGAACACCTCAGAATCCCCCTTGCTTCCTACAATAACCTACACCCACGGTTATGGCTGAAATGATGCTAATTGCCAAAAACAGTCTAAAAAGAGATCTTACCAAAGAGAAGATTTTGTTTCCTAAGGGAGAAATCTTCATAACATTGGCATGAATAAGTTATGAAAAGCCTTCACAACTGAAAGAGACATAATCATCATTCATGTATAACAGATTTGTTTATTCTGTAAAGATTCATTTCAGTTGATTAATTATCAGTATCTGCTGATGGTGGGGGTAACAAGGCTGCTCTGATGAGAGAATTATTGAAGTACATGCTTAGAATATTTATCACTAGCACATATTGTATAAACTTAGCATATTTATCACGTTCTTTCTGTATGGGATCTTTCCTCCCCAGAATAGATTACACAGTACTACCCATGCTGGAGGCAATTTTCCTTCCAGATATGGTACTCTCCTCTTTATACAGAAGTTCACTATTTTTACGTATAATAACATTGTCCCAAAATATAAATAAATGTGACTTTGTAAATGGCTCTCGTGTCTTCCTCTGCCTTAGGCAGAGCTACTCTGAAATAGAACACAAATGGTTATTTCCAACCACATCAAGTTTGATCTTTGTACTGTCCCCAATAGTATAACTACTATTTAAAGGACAAGTGATCATTTGTGTAAATTAATACTAAGCATTAAAATGAAAGTTAAATGTGACAGGTTGACGAAATGTAAATTAAAATATTAAAATAAATATCCTTCCACAGAATCTCTATATAATGATCTTCTAAGAAACGTGTTCCTTTGCTGGGTACAGTGGCGCACACCTGTAATCCCAGCGGCTCAGGAAGCTGAGGCAGAAGGATTTTGAGTTCAAAGCCAGCCTCAGCAAAAGTGAGGTGTTAAGAAACTCAATGAGAACCTGTCTCAAAATAAAAAATAAAAAGGGCTGGAGATGCAGCTCAGTGGTAAAGTGTCCCTGGTTCAATCCCCCATATCCCCACCCAAGAAAAGAAACATGTATTTGTCGAACATAATAGTTATAACTGCCATTTATGGATTCCTTACAATATGTCAGGCACTAAGCTGAAAGCTTTATATCTTTCTCATTTAATGTTCACAGCCTTCTCAAGGCTGCAGTTATTATCATCTCCTTACCATAGGTTAGAAAAATAAGGCACTCGTTGAGTATCACTTGGCTCTGTCTTCTCCTTGAGTCAGGGCTCTTTCCTACCATGCTAGGTAGGGTTCATCCTTCTAATTCTTAGGCAAGATTATGATAATAAAAGCTGATTTTGATCCCAGCTCCAATAATATAATACTATCTCCATGGTATTTTTACTGTTTTTTTTTTTACTCTTATCTGGTACTTTTATTCTATCCTAGTTTCCCCATATGTCTGGCTCACAAATCTTTTTGTTTGTTTTTGCTGTACAGGGGATTAAACCCAGGGTTGCTCTACCACTGAGCTATATCTCCAGTTCTTTCTTATTTTTGTTTTAAGACAGAGTCTCCCTAAGTTGCTGAGGCTCTCCTCAAACTTGCAATCCTCCTACCTTGGCCTCCAGACTGATGGGGATAATAGGCATGCAACACCACATCTGGCATTGACTTCCAGACCTTTATTTTCCTCTTATCTCTATTCCTGAGCTTCAGACTCATAATACTTATGTATGGGATTTGCCTTCTGCACATTTAAAGTGTAATGTGTCCAAATTGGACACTATCCTGCCAGCAAAAGCCCATATTTATCTCTATTTCAGGGAATGGCTGCTCAAGTACCACCATGCATCTCTTCTCCCCATCCCCACCACTGAGGTGGTGCAAGCATGATGACATCTCCTGAGGAGTTCCAGAACAGAGTCCCTTAACTGTTTTCCTCACTTCTTCCAGTTATAGTCCCCTCCAAGCCATTCTCCAGCTTGTATCCAAAGTGAGCACTGAAAGACCCAAACCTCATCAGGCCATCCTCTGCCTAGAATCTTCCAAAAGCTCCCCATTATCCTTAGCTAAATCCCCAAGATTTTACATTGCTCACTGGCTCCTGTCTACCCCTCAGCCTCATCTTTTACCACATTCATCCCTGCAATCGCTGTTTAGTCAATCTGAACTAATTATTTCTGTTTCTTTAACTCTTGTTTTGCTCTTTCCTTGTCCTTCCTCAAATTTTGTCCATTTCAACCTGGGGAGCACCTTCCTCTCCAATTTCTAATTTCTACTCATCTTTCGAGCCTGGAGCCTTCTGTAAGCATCGCCACATCCCACGTATCTTTGCTCTGTGCTTTCATCAAGTTCTATGTTCCGTTGGTTACCCCTTCATGGCACTTTTCATTCATTATGATTACTGCTGTTTCTCCTCACTGGTGAAGACTGAAATTGGGGAACTCAACCTTGCTTGTTATTGATCGGCTGTTCTCAGACATCGTATAGACTATCATTTATCAAATGGGAATTATAATTCCTCTCCTGCCTGCATTTCAGAGTTTTTTGGAGATATTTGAGAAAACATTTCAAGCTTTATAAAATGATAAAAAACCACACTTTTTTTATTATTAAATTTAGCTCTACACTTAAATTTAAGACAGCAAAAATAAAAGACTATCTGAAGTCAAGTCCAGTGTCTGAGATCTAGAATCACTTTGGAATGGTTTTCTGATTCAATTATGCCCGGAGTTAGGGCCACGGAAGTTGTATTATTTTAAATTTCTTCAGATGACTCAGAAGCACAGACAAAATTTGAGGAGTGATGACTTAGACCATGTTTCCTGACCTGAAAGGGTATGGTCCTCATGAGTCAGTGAAGAGAAAAATAAGGGTAATTTCCTTGGTCAGATTAATCCTACAGAGAAAGATGCAGCATGTTCTTCCAGAAGGGAACCTATTGAAGCCCAATAATATAATGACAACTAATCAACCCAGCAAGTAGGGTATATTTAACTTGTGAAGGTCAGAAGCTAGTTACTAAAAATCAAAACTTACTCAGAAAAATGACTCATGAAAGAGAAACTAGTAGAACTAGTTACCTATAGACCAATATAAGTAGAACTAGTTACCTATAGACCAATATAATAGAGACTACAGCCCAAGATGGTCAAGAAGTGAAGATTGGGTAAAGGTGCATGGGGGGGTGGGAGGGAAAGAGACTGTGTAAAGTAACATTTCCTAAACTGAGTCCTTTGGAACACTATTTGGATGAAGGTTAAAAAAATATCTTGAGAACATTATAATATAAAATAAGTATACATATTATGTCCTTTTGCACACTAATGTATAATAGGCTGAGATCTTTTTGGTAAAGTTAAGTGCTATTAACATTGTTTTACTCCATATTTCCTAAACATATTTGAGAATGAATGAATTGCCTTATAATAGTTCTGGAAATAGAGTGTTTTAAACTAGGCATTAAGGGACTTACCTGAAGTGAAAAGGAAATTGGGAATCAACCCTATAAAAGCCTCCTTGAATGACTATCATCACTGTGGAATATGATCTGCAAAGACCATAGAGCCTATAAGAAAATTTTTGCTAATTAAATTTTACATTTTTAACATTTAATGTAGAGCTGGACACAACAGAAACGTATGTGGAACTGAATTGTCTCCTATCTCATTCAAGTGAATGACATATAAGTGTTTGAAGCAGAGTTAAATTGTTTAGGCACATTCACTTATTTATCCAATATTTCTTTATGGCTTTATGAATGCCATTTAGATGAATGTCACTGGTTAGGGTTATATAAAATTAAATTATATAGCAACTGAGATCACATAGCTTTTCAGATTTACTATGCCCAATTATTTATTTTGTTTCTTTGAAAGTGTAGGCTTGCTTCATGGAAAATTAGCCAATTAACATGCTATAAAAAAAGTACGGTACCAGATTATAAATTAAAGAAAATAAAATGATCTTCTAAATTGCTTTGAAATTTATTCTCAGTGGCCATTCACTCTTCTTTTTTTAAAATTTTAACTTAATTTAATTTTGTTTTTTGTGGTACTGAGACTTGACCCAGAGGCATTCTACCATCGAGTTATACTCCTATGCACCCCCTTCCCCTTTTGAGACAGTTTCTTGCTAAATTGCCAGGACTATTCTTGAATCTGCCATCTTCCTGCCTCAACCCCCCCCCCGAGTCGCTGGGATTACAGATCTGCACCACTGCAACCACACCTGGTTTGCCATTCATTTTTTTCACTTCCTTCCATTAGCATCTCACCTCACTTTCCAAACCACCACCTCTCGCCTGGATAGTACATTCCTGATCTCCATGCTAACTGATATCCACATTTCCATTTTGACTCAGTCTTAATCCACTCTCCATGCAGCTGCCAGGATTCTCTTTCAAAACATGGACTGAATCATATCACTATGCTTCTTAAAGGGTTAAGAACTGGATCACATCACTATGCTTCCAAAGGGTTCTCTTAGCACACCCTGATAAAGCACACAAAATCCTAATTCTCCGTTCTCATCTCCCAGCTCTCTCCCTTTTCTCATCACAAGAGCTTCCTTTCTGTTCCTGAAAATGCCAATCTATTTCCCATCTTCAAGCTTCTCTATGAGCTCAACCTCCAGCAGAAATGCTCTCCTCCAGCTTTGGGTTCTGCTTCTTCCTTCCAATCATTCTGGTCTCAATAGTTCCTGATTCTCCTCTCAGAAGTAGCAGCCTTCTTCACTTGCTCTCACTCCCGGTCACTCTATTTGGCTTTTTCTCGTGAAATCACTATCGGTATCTCTCTTGCATATTTAAATCTTTCCTTGTCTATTACCTTTCTTCTATTAAGCTCTAGGAAAGCCTTTTCTTCCTGGTCACTAAGATCTGGAACAGTGCGTGACATGTGGTGAGCCTTCAATAATCATTTACTGGGGCTGGGGTTGTGGCTCAGTGGTAGAGAGCGCTTGCCTTGTATAAGTGAGGCACTGGGTTCATTCCCCAGCACCACATTAAAAAAAATAAATAAACAAAATAAAGGTATTGTGTCCACCTACAACTAAAATTATTTTTAAAAAATAATTATTTACTGAAGTAATGATGGAAGTAATTAATTAATTAGTCTAGAATTTTAAAGCAGCTAATTTTTACCTCCTGGTAGGATCATGAATGGCCAGAACTGACTCTATTTCTTTGAGCCTTAAGACCTCAGAGAAGAATAAAATAGGATAATCGGGCATCAAAATGTTTAAAATCCTAACATTCCTAATTGACTTCTCATGGTCTAATTATTCTTTTTGTCCCTTTTTTATTGTAGTAAAATATACATAACATAAAACTTACTGTTTTAACCATTTTAAAGTATACAGATCAGTGACAGGAAATATATTACAACGTTGTGCAACTATCATTGTTACAACCATTTCAGAACTCTCCAGTCATCCCAAATAGAAACTCTGTATCCATAAAATAATAACTTCTTATTCTTTTGTCCCTCCAGTCCTTGGTAACCATCATTCTACTTTCCACCTCTATAAATTTCTTATAAGTGAAATCATACACTTGTCCTTTTATGCCCAGCTTATTTCATTTAGCATATTTTCAAGGTTCATTTATGTTTCCGCATATATTGGAGATTCCTTTCTTTCTAAGAATGAATACTATCCCATTGTAACGGTTAATTTGAATTGTTAACTCCATTGGATTAAGAGATGTGGAGGATTAAGGGGTTTGGGGTGTGTCAATGTGGGTGTGTCTAGGAATGATTGGCATGTGGGATAGCCAGCTGAAAAGGAGGCCCTCCCTAAGCGTAGGCAGCATGGTCTAACAGGATGATGGCTTGGATGGAATAAAAGTTGGAAGAACAAGGAAGCATCAGCAAATGCAAGCTCAGTTCTTCTTGAATGGGTTCTTAATTGCTGCTGTGGTTGTATGAGGATATTGACTCTCATTTCTTCACTCTTCCAAAGCAGACTCTGCCAGTGATTCTCCAGAAGCCTTTGGTCTCAAACTAGGGTAGAACCATTGATCCTTATCGTTCTGGGGCTCCAGCCTCTTGGACTGCACAGCTACTGGTTCTTCCAGATCTCTAGCCTATAGACAGCCATTGTGGACTATCCAGCTTCTAGTCAAGTAAGCCAACCTAATAAGTCCTCTTTTATAGTTATACTTCCTGTTGATTCTGTTCCTCTAGAGAACCCTGATGAATACCCCTATTGTATGCACCATATTTTACTTATTTGTTATCTGTTGACGGACACTTGGGCTGTTTCTATCTTTTGGTTATTGTGAATACTATGACTATAAACTTTGGTGTACACGTAGCTGTTTGAATGCCAGCTTCCAATTCTTTTGTGTAAAGACTTAGGAATGGTATGGTTGGATCATGAGGCGATTTCATGTTTAACTTTTTGAGGAACTGGCCTACCCATTCTTACCACTCACTTGCTCACTTTCCTTCCAAAATGGTCACCTTCTAATGCTATGTGGCAAGAAGGTAGCAGAGTTTCAGGACCTAGTCCCATTTGGGAACACTCCATGACTTTTTGCTTTTCGTCAGGATGCTTCAATTTCCTGATATTGACAATATCCACCCTGCTCAAAGGAACCAAGTTCTTTTATTTCCTTTTCTATTGAACCTCCCAATATTTGAAAACATAATTGGATCATAACCAACATAGAAAATAGCTCTGAACATTTAAGCCAGCATTTAAGCTCCATGGGAAAATTGATCTCCGATTGACAGGATGACTGATCATTTATGGTTGGGGAGTAGTCAGCTCAATAGTAGATACTCAGCCCAAACAGCATAGGACTCATGGTATCAAGTGTTATCACACTCCTGACACCCATGTGCATATTTAAACAGAGGCTACTATTTGCTTTATTGCTATTAGGCCTAAAGATTTATTATGCTCCTCAAACTTGTCAGTGATTCTCAGATATCATGAGGTTTGATGCAGCCACATGGAGCTATATGAAGCCCCATTGTTTATGGATCACTTTCTTTTCCATTTTCTCCCTCTTGTGACTTTTTCCATCATTTTTTTTCACCATCAGAAAAATGCATTCAAAACATTATAAACAGCAGTTGGTAATCAGTGCATAACAGCTTTCTGTGTATAATACAATCATTAGGTATACATTAGACATTTGGCATAATAGGAATACTGTCACTGTAATAGAACTCTGTCAAAGTACCAATGCCTCCTGCTTTGAAAATGCACAGATCAATTTTGTATCACCCTATGGATGGAGAGAAGTATAACAGCAGCATGGTATTACTTTGTGACAAAGTTCAATTGATTTTGCTTATCAAATTCTGAAGAAAGACAGAATACATGTAAATGTGTTAATACCAATTTCTCTTACATGCCATTTTCTATCCTTCAATCTCTCTTTATTGAACCTGTATTCTTGAAGCTTTTAAGTTAAATTTGAGCATGGTTTTACATCGTGTCCATAGCTGACACTAGAGTATTAGTGAAAAAAATAAAGAATTTACGATGATGAGGATTGGGCATATCCCAATTAAAACTAAAATGCATTCCTGGATATTGAGAAATATCCACGAAAGGCAAATATGTAGAGACAAAAGTAAATTAGTGGCTGCCCAGAACTACTGGTGAGAACAGGGAAATGACTTCAAACACACATGAAGGTCCTTTTTGAGATGAGGGTAATATTCTAAAATTCCATTTTTGGTAATGGTTGTATGACTATAAATTTATTAAAAATCACTGAGTTGTATAATTAAAATGAGATAACTTTAATGTATATAAATTAAACCTCAATAAAGCTATTTTTTAAAAATAACCTAAACATAACTATAAGTATATCCATAAGATGAATTCTGAGGTATGAAATGGTGGACCAAAGGATTATTCACCTAAATTTTTGGTAGAAACCACCCAATTGTTTTTCAAAGTTAATTCACCAATGTATTCTCCTACCAATGTGTATGTCATTATATATTTCTCTATAATATTGTCAATTCTTGATAATGTTAATTTCATGTTTTTATACTGTAGGAAAATGCTATGGTTAATTTTTTGAATTACAGTGCTATTTTAGCTACTTAAATAATATTTGTATCGTCTAATTTCTGTGTGAATTATTTATATCCTTTAACCTCTTTAAAATATGGCATGCCATTTCCTTACTAACTTGCATATTCTTAACTTTTAGGCATACTAATTTTCCCTACTACAAATACTAGAAATTTCTTTTTTCTTTTTTCCAGTGGTTGAAAACTATAGACCATGAGTCATATCTGACCTACTGTCTGTTCCTCATTTTTTTTGTTTTTTATTTAATTCTTTATTTTGAAATAATTATAGATTTACATAAAGTTGCCATGTACCCTTCATCCAAATTTCCCCTCAGTGCTTACATTTTATGTAATAAATAGTATACAATATTATTTGTAACCAAGAAATTCATATTGATTCAATGTGTGTGTACTTCTCTGGCATTTTATCACAGATATGGATACATGTGGCCACCACCTCATCCAAGATACTCAGCTAAGATACAGAATGACTCCATTATCACAAAGATATCCCACATGCTACCTCTTCATGGGCATGGTCATGTACTTATCTTCGACCAAGCCTAACCCCTAATCACTCCATTTCTATGATTTTTGTCATTTGGAGAATGTTAGATAGGATAACACCGTATGTTACCTTTGAGATTGGCTCTTTTCACTCAATGAATAATGTGCTTGAGATCTGTCCAAGTCATTGCTTATATTGATTGTTTGCTTTTTAAAAATTTTCACTATTTGTGGTATGCATGTACCTGCCCTGCTTTTAGTGGGTATATGTGTGTATGTGTATGTGTGTGTGTGTGTGTGTGTGTATTTTGGTTGTGGTAGGGATCAAACCCAGGGCCTCACACCTCATACATGCTAGGCATGTGCTCTACTATTGAGTTACATTCCAAGCCTGGTGTCCATAAAAAAGGTTTCATGGTAATATGGATTGTGCCCACAGATTATGTGTTCCATGGCTACTTTCATGTTATAGCTGCAGAATGGAGTGGTTGGAACAGTGGCCCCTGTCACACTAAGAGTGTGGAAGCAAGGACAGGGAGGGCCAGGCCTTGATTTCTCTTAGGCAATCTTAGTCTCTTGCCAGCCTGGGCTGCTCAGTGGGCAGAACTTCTTTCCTAGTTCAGTGGACTTTCCACTTACCCAGAAACTCATTTCTTTGCTAAGTAGAAAGCTCTTGAGCCTCTTAAATTCTCTACCTTAAGGAGCTTTCATCATTGCCTTGTTTCCCTCTACATGAAGGATACAGAATTTACAGTGGAAATGCACATTTTGGTTCTGTACTGCTAGGAATAGCTTAGCCAAAAGCCCACAGCAACGAAAGCACCAGCATTACAGAAAAATGTACAGCACAGGGAAACCTGGGACTCTTTGCAAGCTTATGTAACTTGCAGGAATCTCAATTTGAATTTCTGATTTTAGTTGGGCATGTAGCTGCCTAGCATAAAATCTATATTTCTGAGGGAGATTTGACTGTGCAAATGAGCTGTGAGGAAAAGTGACCTGTGAAAGGGAAGGGAAGATAGAAGGGTGGACAGCCACCCTGGACCATGCGGCTAAGAGCCACGTGATGGTCAGCAAAGACAGAAGTGCCTCCATCCCTAGAACACAGCCATCACCCTAGTCCTGGACCACATACCTCTGGATTCCTACATGTCAAAGGGAGAAATTCCTCTTATTTAAGTCAGAGCATATTGACTCTCTAGTACACAGAAGCTGGACCTTTAATCTAAATTTCACAGTCCTTTCAGAGTTGTTATGAGAAATGTTTAAGGAAAAAAGAAGCCGATATGTAGAACAGACTTTATCATTACAAACATCCTTTCCTTTATGCTTATTTTTGTATTTACCGCAGAGCTAGACACAAAGAAGGCATTCAATAAAGAACTATAATGGGAGAGATTCCAAGATGGCCTCGAATAGAGTGCATAACACCCCGTGTACCGCGACACTGTGCAGGTGATAGCGAGTTAGAATGACAAAAAGCTATCTTGTCAGGAATTTACAGCAAAATCGGGGTGCACCGAAACCTAGAGGAAGGATTTCCATCCGGACCGGTTATTGAATCTCAAACGCGAGCCAACTGTGCGACCGGAGATTCAGGCTGACTGATCAGCCGCTCACCACGCGGCCCACCCCGCGGCTACAGACGGCGGGGTGCCGCCGAGAAGCGACCAGCAAGCAGAGAGAAACGGTGCTACGGATTCTGTGGAGTCCTGTCGGCTGTGCCCTCAATGAGCCCCTGGCTGAGTTCGGGGTTTGAGACAGGGAAGGAAGTGGTCCAGTTCTATCCCCCACAACGGAAAGTCCACCAAGGAAGCCAGCGGCCACCATCTTGGAGAGCTGACGTCACTACCGCCAGTTTCCGACAGATTGCAACAATAAAACAGGTGTGTGTTACTCAGCCCATCTCCCATACAGCGGGGAATTCGCATAAAATCTCTCCCAGGCTTTCTGGGGGAGGGATTATCAGAATGAGCCTGCATAGAGACGCGGGGAAAGGTAGAGACACCTGACCTCCAACTCCCCCTCCCATCAGCGGCGAAAAGGAAACCTGTTTTGCCGGCTCTGGGGGAGGGGCAAGCGGAAAAAATCAAAACAATAGGGTGCTGATTCCCAATAGCCACCCTCCACACCCAGCAAACCGCAGGCCCAGAGTATAGTTTGAACTGCCGAGAGGCATCACACAGGGGAAGGCCGGGCTAGCAGGAGAAGCCAGGGAACTAGAGGCCAGGCCCTCGTGACTGGGCGGCTAGAGACCGCCCGCCCGCCCGCTGGCGACCGGGCGGATAGACCCCGAGGTGCAGCCCAGCAGGTACAGCGCAGAGACTCTAGGAAGAGGTCTATTGCCAGGCCTTCATGAAGTAGACAACCGGGAGCTGAAACCAACCAGAGACAGACCAGTCCCATCCCTCCCTTCGGACACCCTGGCAAGGAGCCTGGGGCCCTCCACAGTAGAGAGGTGACGTCACCGGAGTTCGGCCTACGGAATTCCTTCCCAGCGGAATCCACTTTAGCAGGAGAGAGGAGAAACACAGCAATCAAACAGAGCTGGAAAGTAACGTGAACAACATGAAAAAACAAGGGAAAAAAGGAGTACAAACAATGCAGGACAACGTAAATCTACAGGAGGACCTAGAAGCATCAGAAACATGGATAGGGAAGAACTCAAGGCATACCTAACTCAGATGGAACGGAATATTAGAGAAGACATGAGACAGCAAGTCCAAGCAATGAAAGTATATTTTGAAAACGAATTAAACAAACAAATTCAAATGGCAAAGAACGAGCTTTACCAGGAGATAGAGATTTAAAAAAAAAATCAAACAGTAATCCTAGAAATGCAGGAAATTATAAACCAAATTAAAAACTCAAACGAGAATATTACAAATAGACTAGATCAAGTAGAAGTCAGAACATCAGATAATGAAGACAAAGTTTATCAACTTGAAAAGAATATAGTCAACACAGAAAGGATGCTTAAATCTCATGAGCAATCTATTCAAGAGATATGGGATGTCATAAAAAAACCAAACTTGAGAGTCACTGGGATAGAAGAAGGTACAGAGGTTCAAACCAAAGGAATGGACAACCTATTAAATGAAATAATTCTAGAAAACTTCCCAGAGATGAAAGATGGGATGGATTGCCAAATCCTGGAAGCTTACAGGACTCCAAACATTCAAAACCGTAATGACCAACTCCAAGACATATAATTATGAAGATAGCCAACATACAGAACAAGGAGAGAATATTAAAAGCTACGAGAGAAAGGAGGCAGATTACATTCAGGGGTAAACCAATTAGGTTAACGACTGATTTTTCATCACAGACTTTGAAAGCGAGAAGATCCTGGAACAATGTATTTCAAACGCTGAAAAATAATGGATTCCAACCAAGAATACTGTATCCAGCAAAATTAAGCTTCAGATTTGACAATGAAATTAAAATATTTCACGATAAACAAAATCTAAAATAATTTGCAGCCAGAAAACCAGCACTGAAAAGCATATTGAGCAAAATACTACAAGAAGAGGAATTGAAAAATAGCGCCCAAAACTAACAGTGGGAGGTATCTCAGTAAAGGGGGAGAAAAATAACCAAAGAGGAAAAACTAGCCAAACTAAAATAAATAATTAAATAAACATGACTGGAAGTACAAACCATATTTCAATTGTAACCTTAAATGTTAATGGCCTAAATTCACCAATCAAGAGACATAGGATAGTAACCTGGATTAAAAAAACAAATACAACAATATGCTGCCTTCAGGAGATGCATATGATAGGAAAAGACACACACAGGCCGAAGGTGAAAGGTTGGGAAAAAATCATACCACTCACATGGCCCTCGGAAGCAAGCAGGAGTGGCCATACTCATATCGAATAAAATCAACTTCAAACCTAAGTTAATCAAAAGGGATAAAGAAGGACACTATATACTGTTAAAAGGAACCATCCACCAACAAGACATAACAATTATCAATTTGTATGCACCAAACAATGGTGCTGCAACGTTCATAAAACAAACTCTCCTCAAGTTCAAGAGTCAAATAGACCACAACACAGTAATTATGGGTGACTTCAACACACCGCTCTCTCCATTGGAGAGATCCTCCAGACAAAAGCTGAATAAAGAAATTATAGAACTCAATAAGACAATCAATAACCTAGACTTAACCGACATATACAGAATATATCAACCATCATCAAGTGGATACACGTTCTTCTCAGCAGCACATGGATCCTACTCAAAGATAGACCATATATTATGCCATAGGGCAACTCTTAGTAAATATAAAGGTGTGGAGATAATACCATGCACCATATTTGATCATAATGGAATGAAACTGGAAATCAATGATAAAAGAAGGAAGGAAAAATCCTGCATCACCTGGAAAATGAACAATATGTTACTGAATGATCAATGGGTTACAGAAGACATAAAGGAGGAAATAAAAAAATTCTTAGAGATGAATGACAATACAGACACAACATACCGAAATCTATGAGACACAATGAAAGCAATTTTAAGAGGGAGATTCATTTCCTGGAGTTCTTTCCTCAAAAAAAGAAAAAACCAACAAATAAATGAACTCACACTACACCTCAAAACCCTAGAAAAGGAAGAGCAAAACAACAGCAAATGTAGTAGAAGACAAGAAATAATTAAAATCAGAGCAGAAATCAAGGAAATTGAAACAAAAAAACATTGAAAAAATTGATAAAACTAAAAGTTGGTTCTTTGAAAAAATAAATAAGATCAACAGGCCCTTAGCCATGCTAATGAAGAGAAGAAGAGAGAGAACTCAAATTACTAACATATGGGATGAAAAAGGCAATATCACAACAGACACTACAGAAATACAGAAGATAATTAGAAAGTATTTTGAAACCCTATATTCCAATAAAATAGAAGATAGTGAAGATATTGATAAATTTCTTAAGACATACGATCTGCCCAGATTGAGTCAGGAAGACACACACAATTTAAACAGACCAATAACAAAGGAAGAAATAGAAGAAGCCATCAAAAGACTACCAACCAAGAAAAGCCCTGGACTGGATAGGTATACAGCGGAGTTTTACAAAACCTTCAAAGAAGAATTAATACCAATACTTTTCAAGTTATTTCAAGAAATAGAAAAAGAAGGAGCTCTTCCAAATTCATTCTATGAGGCCAACATCACCCTGATCCCGAAACCAGACAAAGACACTTCAAAGAAAGAAAATTACAGACCAATATCTCTAATGAAATTGGATGCAAAAATTCTCAATAAAATCCTGGTGAATCGAATACAAAAGCATATCAAAAAAATTGTGCACCATGATCAAGTAGGATTCATCCCTGGGATGCAAGGTTGGTTCAATATATGGAAATCAATAAATGCTATTCACCACATCAATAAACTTAAAGATAAGAACCATATGATCATCTCGATAGATGCAGAAAAAGCATTCAACAAAGTACAGCATCCCTTTATTTTCAAAACACTAGAAAAACTAGGGATAACAGGAACTTACCTCAACATTGTAAAAGCTATATATGCTAAACCTCAGGCTAGCATAATCCTAAATGGAGAAAAACTGAAGGCATTCCCTCTAAAATCTGGAACAAGACAGGGATGCCCTCTCTTACCACTTCTATTCAATTTAGTTCTTGAAATACTAGCCAGAGCAATTAGACAGACAAAAGAAATTAAAGGCATAAAAATAGGAAAAGAAGAACTTAAATTATCACTATTTGCGGATGATATGATAATATATCTAACAGACCCAAAAGGGTCTACAAAGAAACTGCTAGAGTTAATAAATGAATTCAGCAAAGTGGCAGGATATAAAATCAACATGCATAAATCAAAGGCATTCCTGTATATCAGCAACAAAACTTCTGAAATGGAAATGAGGAAAACCACTCCATTCACAATGTCCTCAAAGAAAATAAGATACTTGGGAATCAACCTAACAAAAGAGGTGAAAGATTTATACAATGAAAACTACAGAACCCTAAAGAGAGAGATAGAAGAAGATCTTAGAAGATGGAAAAATGTACCCTGTTCATGGATAGGCAGAACTAACATCATCAAAATGGCGATATTACCCAAAGTTCTCTAAAGGTTTAACGCAATGCCAATCAAAATCCCAACGGCATTTCTTGTAGAAATAGATAAAGCAATCATGAAATTCATATGGAAAAACAAAAGACCCAGAATAGCAAAAGCAATTCTAAGCAGGAAGTGTGAATCTGGAGGTATAGCGATACCAGATTTCAAACTGTACTACAGAGCAATAGTAACAAAAAGAGCATGGTACTGGTACCAAAACAGGCAGGTGGACCAATGGTACAGAATAGAGGACACAGAGACCAATCCACAAAATTACAACTATCTTATATTTGATAAAGTGGCTAAAAGCATGCAATGGAGGAAGGATAGCATCTTCAACAAATGGTGCTGGGAAAACTGGAAATCCATATGCAACAAAATGAAGCTGAACCCCTTTCTCTCACCGTGCACAAAAGTTAACTCAAAATGGATCAAAGAGCTTGATATCAAATCAGAGACTCTGCGCCTGATAGAAGAAAAAGTTGGCTCCGATCTACATATTGTGGGGTCGGGCTCCAAATTCCTTAATAGGATGCCCATAGCCCAAGAGTTAATAACAAGAATAAACAAATGGGAATTACTTAAACTAAAAAGTTTTTTCTCAGCAAGAGAAACAATAAGAGAGCTAAATAGAGAGCCTACATCCTGGGAACAAATTTTTACCCCTCACACTTCAGATAGAGCCCTAATATCCAGAATATACAAAGAACTCAAAACATTAGACAATAAGATAACAAAAAACCCAATCAACAAATGGGCCAAGGACCTGAACAGACACTTCTCAGAGGAGGACATACAATCAATCAACAAGTACATGAAAAAATGCTCACCATCTGTAGCTGTCAGAGCAATGCAAATCAAAACCACCCTAAGATACCATCTCACTCCAGTAAGATTGGCAGCCATTATGAAGTCAAACAACAACAAGTGCTGGCGAGGATGTGGGGAAAAGGGTACGCTTGTACACTGCTGGTGGGACTGCAAATTGATGAGGCCAATTTGGAAAGCAGTATGGAGATTCCTGGGAAAGCTGGGAATGGATCCACCATTTGATCCAGCTATCGCCCTTCTCAGACTATTCCCTGAGGATCTTAAAAGAGCGTACTATAGGGATACTGCCACATCAATGATCATAGCAGCACAATTCACAATAGCTAGACTGTGGAACCAACCTAGATGCTCTTCAATAGATGAATGGATAAAAAAATTGTGGCATTTATACACAATGGAGTATTATGCAGCACTAAAAAATGACAAAATCATGGAATTTGCAGGGAAATGGATGGCATTAGAGCAGATTATGCTAAGCGAAGCTAGCCAATCCTTAAAAAACAAATGCCAAATGTCTTCCTTGATATAAAGAGAGCAACTAAGAAGAGAACAGGGAGGAAGAGCATGAGGAAAAGATTAACATTAAATAGAGACAAGAGGGGGGAGAGAAAGGGAGAGAGAAGGGAATATGGAAATTGTAGGAGACGCTCAATGTTACACAAATTACATATAAGAGGTTGTGAGGGGAAAGGGGGGGGAACAAGGGAGAGAATTGAACAACAGCAGATGAGGTAGAGAGGGAAGATGGGAGGGGAGGGGAGGGGGGATAGTAGGGGATAGGAAAGGTAGCAGAATACAACAGTCACTAATATGCCATTTTGTAAAAATGTGCATGTGTAACCGATGTGATTCTGCAATTTGTATTTGGGGTAAAAATGGGAGTTCATAACCCACTTGAGTCAAATTATGAAAGATGATATATCATGAGCTTTGTAATGTTTTGAACAACCAATAAAAAAAAAAAGAACTATAATGAATTGAACTGCATTTAGTAACCTGAGATAAAACAGATTCTAGTCTTCACACTCTTGGAAAAAGGTACACAAGGGTTTATATTTCTGTATAAGGGAGGCTGACATTTATTCACATGTCTTGTTGGAAGATCTCTTGTTAAATAGCCTGTATTCTTTTTCAAGTCATCGAAAGTTGAAAGTTGCCTTCTAAAAACCCATGAATTACATCAAGCTTCAGGTACTTCGGAGGTTCCATGTTGTTGAGGGCCACAGACAAGTCAAGATGGCGCCTGGCACTTTGTCAGGAGGAGTGGTTTGAGAAGTAATGCCAGAGAGCCATTAAGATGATGGAGATTCCTTAATGACTGACTGCTGTGTCTAGATGATGTCAATTAAGTTAAGCTGTGTGTAATTATTAAGATGATGAGGCTTCCTTAATGACTGATTGCTGTAACTGGATGATGCTAAATTGAGTCAGGCTGTGTATTTAGTTATGTATATATACCTCTGCTGTCCTTCAATAAAGTGGCTCCCGCTGTATCAACCTTCACAAGTTGCTTGTCGTGTCGTCCTCGTCGTCCCCCCCCCCCTTACTTTGCCCAGCCAGACTGCAGCACCATGTGGGTCTCAGCAGGTGACCGGAAAGATAGACTGGGTAGTCAGTCACTCTCATCTCCCAGGAAAAGATGTGCTATGACTAAAAGCAGCCCCAACCCTGTCCATCACACATCCTACAAGCTCTCCCTGGGGTCTATCCTTCCAAGCGTGAATTCACAGATTACCCTCCTAAAATTTCCCACCTTTCCCAAAGGAAAATTGCCTATTATATTTCTGGGCAGATGCTATAATAAATGGAGGGGCTGAGGGGGGGGTTCGGAGAAGCCCTATTTGCTGAAAGTTTTCACTCAGTGGGAAGAATACTTTGTACAGTGGAAAGGTTGGATTTTATGAAAGATTCAAGTATATGAGATTATAATAAATAAGCCTAATCCACAGCTCCAGCTTCATGACTGAAATTTCTATATATTTGGGAAACAAAGGCAAGGAGACACACCTGTCTCCACCTTGTATAAATAACATCCCACTTCAACCTTCAGAGAATCAAGGGACTTGATCATTCTTAATTATTCTCCCCCACCCCAATTGATGAGTGAGAATTCAGAATATGAGATTGAGGGTTGTTTTTTTTTTCTTTTTGTGTGTGTGTGTTGAGTTACATGGAAGAGAGATAAAGCCAAGGCATACTTATGTGTTGATAAAGAGAATATCTAGCACATGTGTATAATTCCATGATTTAATCTCTGGGAGGCAATGCCTTTCTGATCTGTTTGGCAGTGATGTATTTATTGGAAAGAAAACAGTGAAAATTATATTGATAAAAATCCAGAAGAAAATAAAAAACAAGGGATTTTATGCTGATGTGTAGTGTTAAAACACATGCGTGTGCGCACACACACAAACACACACACACAGAGGCAAACAAAATTGCCTTAACAAATGTAGCTGATCCATCTCAACCACAAAGAAAGAATCATTTTGTCCTTATATTTCTGCCTTCTTACCATACCCCAAAACCATATTTGTGTTTTTAGTTGGAATGACTCCTAACTAACCTCTAAAATCCTTTTTTTCTGGCTGGAAAATAGGCAAAGGGAAACCCTAGCTGACAGAATTTGGTTTGGCAAAGCATTTTGGCACTGAGCAGAAATTATGGATCTGGGAGTGGGAACAGGAGTGGAGAGATGTGGGAACTGAGGCTCTTCAAAATAAGATAACTCAGCTCCAGTGGTTCTTGGTGAAGGAAAGTTGGGAAACCAGCCATCTAGTTTCATAAAAATTGCTTCTGTATATGGAGAAATGATAAATGTCATTTATTGCACTGTTGTTTTGTATTAAGCATTACACTAAAATCTCTTTTATACATTTTCTCATTGAATTATTACAACTTTGAGGCAGGGATCTCATTAAGCTCATTTTACTGATAAGGAAATAATGTCTAGGGGAATTGAATAACTACCTCAGATTACCCTATGGCAAAGTAGTCACTGAGTCAGGATTCTTAGTTAAGTTCCTTAAGTCCCAAATTGCAGCTCTTAACCCATAATGCCCACAGTGTCTCTCTTCTAAGATATTAACTTCCAAAATATTGCTATTCAATTTGCATTTTAATTGCTCAAAGTTAATCTTACATTTAGTAAATTCTCAGAAGTACAATCAATATTATATTGTCACACAATATTATGTTGTTTTGGATTGAGATCTCGGAATTTCTGGATTAGCAATTATACCTTTCTCTGTTCTAACGAGATCACATGTACAAATGTTGAGGCTGGAAGGCATAATCAGCTCTTAATACAGAGTTAAAGCATGAAGTATATTGTATCATTAGTGGCCAGGTTACATTATCTTCCTAGCTCCTTGTATAGGCCACTGCTAATACCTTAGAAACAAGGAGTCTGGCACTGGTGAGACAATGTAAGACAATGTGAGACAATGTAATGGCCTTTGAATGAGCCAGAGTAACTTCTCTGCCAAGGTCAGCTTAATTTATACTTCATTGAATCTGGCTGTTATCATCCTCTGTATGTCTGTGTGTATGTCTGCCCTTGATGATTTCCTCTGACTCATTGCTTGCTTGCTTGCTTGTTTCCTTGCTTCGGAAGGCTATCCAAGATGTGTAAAAAAGTCTTTAGGAAGATAATTCCTAAAGAATGTCACTACAAAGGGATGGGTAAAGGTGGGAAAGAGCAGAGTGGCTGGGCTGGATGGCTCAAGTGAAAATGAATGAGGAATTCTTTGTGAAGTATCAGTCTTTGTGATCACGTGATGATTACATTTTTATACATGTTGTATAAAAATTGTAATATATATATTGTATAAAAGGGAAGAATTATCTGATACTGATCTCTAGAGAGGTACTTCATATGCTCCTAGATTTGCCTCTTTAAAGTTGCTAAGATTATGGTTTCTCCTCTCCTTTGACTGTATAGAAAACTTTTAACCCACAGTTGTACTTTATTATCATATTGTAGTTACATTCTTTGAATTCATCAATAAATACTTGTGGTTAAAAAAGATTTCTCATGTTGCCTGCATACAATAGAGTCCCAAGAACAGGTTAGGATAAATACTGTGTTCCTGATCTCTGGTTATATTGACTGATGTTAAAAAAAGCATTCAGCAACATTTTAGCAATTCATGCACTCCTGTAAATACATAAAAATTCAAGTATTTTTTGAGTGTCTACAATTTGAATGGGCTCAGTCTGTGGATGTACCTCATCTTATGCATTTATATTCCTGGGGGATGGAGTGGAGTGGTGAGAATACAATTATCAAATAAAATGAATAAAATTTTATTTTAGGTAGTGGTGAGCACAAGAAGAAAATTGTATAAGTGACTAGGCATATTTGTGTCCTCCTGTGGCTGTCATAACTTTCCACAAACTTAGCAGTTTAAAAAGTCACAAATTTATTTTTATTTGTTTATTTATTTATTTTGATTTTGGGGATTGAACCCAGGGGTTATATACCACTGAGCTACATCCCAAACATTTTTTTTTTGAGACAAGTCTCATTAAATTTTCCAGGTTGGCCTTGAGCATGTGATCTTCCTACCTCAGTCTCCCCAGTACCTGGGATTGCAGTTGTGCACCACCATGTTTGGCTGTAACACATTTTTCTTTTTGTTTCTGGAGGTTTGAAGAGTCCAAATTGGATATTACTGGCCAAAAACAAAACGTTGTTAGAGGCTCTAGGGTGCAGGAAGTCAGGTCCTCAGATGACCTTGGCTGAACCAGCTCTTCCACTCTTGCTTGAAACTCTATGCAGACTGTACCAAGAATGCAACATCCTGAGATGAGGAGGAAATGTCAGGAACAACCAGACTGTGTCCTCATTCCTTCTAGAACAAGGTATTCTGCAACGCTTGAGCTTAGCAAGTCAGTTTGTACCCAGGGTGGAATGTTTCCAGAATCCCTCAGCTGAAGTTTAACTTGCTACACATGCAGGCAAAACTCTGCTGTATGCAGCTTTCCTGGGCTTTGGGGGACAAGTTCACATGGATCCTAGGCTGTTGCTTATCTTTGGTAAGAAGTATGCTTTTCCTGACTGGTGTGTTTCTGTCTCACTGGACTCATGCAATTGAAGAGAACCTTTGCGTAGAGGAGAGTCTGTTTCCTTGCCTTTCCAGTTTCTAAAGTCCATCTGTGTCTGTTGGCTCTTAGTCCCTTCTTTCATCTTTAAAACCATCCGTATAACATTTTCAAAACTCTCTGACTCCCACTGTCCTGCCTCTGCCTATAAGGACCACTTTGATTACACTGAGCCCATCTAGATTATCAGGATAATCTTTTCATCTAAAGATCCTTAACTGAATTATGTGTACCCAGTTGTTTTGCCATGTAAAGCAACATATTTACAACTTGAGGGATTTTGAGGAGGATATGGTGAGGGGTGTCACCAGTGGGCAGGACAGATGTCAACTTGATGGTGAACATTTCTATTTTGGGTTTCAATTGGCTACAAACCTCCTACTGAAATAGGTCTTTTAAAGCTCTTTCATGACCTTTTTTTCTGTTTGGTTTTTGTATGTGTTGGCAGGGGGAGCATATAAATGTTTTGGTAAATGGCTTTTAACTTGGAAACAAAAACAAAGAAAAGATATAGAATACTTAAAATTGGAAAACAAGGGAAGCGAATGCATTGGAAGACTTACTAATCTCTGTCAATAGAAATTCTTATCAACTTCCCCCACCTCCCTGCACACCCTCATTTATGTAAAATTGAATCAAGTAAAATCCTCAAAGGAATATGGATAATGCTCTTCTCCTTTTCTAGGTCTAGCAGGTTTCTGGGTAGTTGAGCTATTAAATAGGGGATTCCAGATCAAAAGCTGGCAGCTGGGCTCTATAACCTTCATCTCCAACCACTATTATTTATTATTTTTGTTATTCTGGGTTTTTTTTCAGATTCTTTGAATTGTCTTGCTATTTGAGTGATTCCAATTAGCATGTGTCTAAAGATGATCAGCTTGTGGAAGGCAGGGAGTTACAAAAAGTTTCCATGAGAAAATGACCTCAGACAACATTCTTAAAACATGAAGAGGGCTTGGCACAGTGGTGCACACCTATCCTCCCAGCAACAGGAGAGAATAACTTGAGTCCCAGAGTTTGAAACTAGTCCCTGCAACAGAGCAAGACCCCATCTCATAAAAGAAAAGGAATAAAGGAGAATGTGAAGGGATATTTGGGCATTTCATGATAACTCATAGACCTATTTGTTTCCATGATTTAGTTCCACTTTTTGCCACAATTGTGCTTGTTTCATTTATAAGTGATAGCCATTTACCTGATCAAATGTTTTGTTGTTCAAATGATTTAAACTTTTATTTTTATTTACGATCCCTTTTTTTCCTATCAGAATTCTAAGGAGAGTTGGTAAGGAGGTTAGTCTGATCCACCTGGTCCAACCGAGAGACAAAATTGCAGGAGAGAATTTGACTGCCCTTCTAAGGGTATATACACAGTTGCAGAATCACAGGCACATAGTTTCCAGTGGCAGTGGAATGAGAGGGAGGGAGATGGTGGAGGATCGGCAATGCCTGGTGAAGGCGTTTGTACCACTCTTCAAGAATTTCCTTAAATTATTCTGTTCTAAACCATGAGTGTGCTTAGACTTCTTGTGAAATGCAGCAGAACAAAAAGCAAAGTGGCTTCGGATGATAGAGAAGCAGGAAAAAAGTACAACCAAGATCCTAAGGTCGGACGTTAGCAAAAATCACAGGGAGACTCGATTTGTAGAAACCAGGAAATTGATGGTTCAGAGTCATTTACCTAAATATGAAAAGTCCAGTGAGGTCCTCGATGACAGCTGCATCCTCTATGCTTAGTTATAATTGTGCTCCCTACACAGTGAGGTCCTAAATGACAAAGACTGCAGAATTCTAGTTCTCCTTATCTTTATTTGCAGCAGGAGAAACTACCTGTTCCTCTCTTTCAAACCCACTCCCTCATTATTGGATCACAAATTCTAACAGTGTCATTCAGCTCTCTGATTCTAACCGTAGCATTTATTATCCATCTTAAAATATATTTTAAATTAGAAAAGCAATCATTTAAAAAGTTCAAAGAGAAAAGGAATCTCTAGAATAAAACTAAAATTGGACTGCCCAGAGATAATCACTTTAAATTTCTTTTGTAACTTTTCAGACATTAACCAAATATAACTTGGGTGTGACTATGTCTGTATGTGTATGATACATGTTTCTTTAACCAAAAAAAAAGTAGCCTGAAAGTTCTTTTGTCTTTTAGCAATGAAATACAGACATAGAGACATTTCTTTATTTTTTTGGTTGTAAAATTTATTATACATATAATAAGTATATAAAATTAATGTAAAACCAGGCATGGTGATGCACACCTGCAATTCCAGCTACTTAGGAGGAAGGATAGCATCTTCAACAAATGGTGCTGGGAAAACTGGAAATCCATATTCAACAAAATGAAACTGAATCCCTTTCTCTCGCCATGCACCAAAGTTAACTCAAAATGGATCAAGGAGCTTGATATCAAATCAGAGACACGGCGTCTGATAGAAGAAAAAGTTGGCTACGATCTACATACTGTGGGGTCGGGCTCCAAGTGCTGGCGAGGATGTGGGGAAACGGGTACACTTGTACATTGCTGGTGGGACTGCAAATTGGTGCGACCAATTTGGAAAGCAGTATGGGATTTCTTGGAAAGCTGGGAATGGAACCACCATTTGACCCAGCTATTCCCCTTCTCGGTCTATTCCCTAAAGACCTAAAAAGAGCATACTACAGGGACACTGCTACATCGATGTTCATAGCAGCACAATTCACAATAGCAAGACTGTGGAACCAACCTAGATGCCCTTCAATAGACGAGTGGCATTTATACACAATGGAGTATTACTCTGCATTAAAAAATGACAAAATCACAGAATTTGCAGGGAAATGGATGGCATTATAGCAGATTATGCTAAGTGAAGCTAGCCAATCCCTAAAAAACAAATGCCAAATGTCTTCTTTGATATAAGGAGAGTAACTAAGAACAGAGTAGGGAGGAAGAGCATGAGAAGAAGATTAACATTAAACAGGGATGAGAGGTGGGAGGGAAAGGGAGAGAGAAGGGAAATTGCATGGAAATGGAAGGAGACCCTCAGGGTTATACAAAATTAGATACAAGAGGAAGTGAGGGGAAAGGGAAAAAAAACAAGGGGGAGAAATGAATTACAGTAGATGGGGTAGAGAGAGAAGAGGGGAGGGGAGGGGAGGGAAGGGGGGATAGTAGAGGATAGGAAAGGCAGCAGAATACAACAGACACTAGTATGGCAATATGTAAATCAGTGGATGTGTAACCGATGTGATTCTGCAATCTGTATATGGGGTAAAAATGGGAGTTCATAACCCACTTGAATCAAAGTGTGAAATATGATATGCCAAGAACTATGTAATGTTTTGAACAACCAACAATAAAAATAAAAAAAGAACATACCCGAGGGAATAATATTTTTCATTTTTTTAATCTTGAAAACATTTTAAAATTTATAGAAAATTTATAGAAAAACCTTAAGATATCCAGAGATACTTTATTCAGGTGAACTAGTTTTTAATATTTTGCTACTTTTCCTTTTCGTGTCCCTGTCTCTCTGTCCGTCTCTGACTCTCTCCTGGATAGAAGTATTTTAAATGACTTGTTACTCCATAATGCTTTAGTCTTTACTTTCTAAATCAAGGATATTCCCTAGACAGCCATACACAGTGATCTAGTTTAGGACATTTAACATATTAACCATATGTATTCCATATGTAGTTCGTATGTCAACTGTTCCTATTATGTCCTTAGAGCATTTTCTCCAACAATACCAGATCGTACTCAGTTGTCTTATTGTTTTATTCTACTTTAATATGGAACAGTTCCCAATCCATTCTTTATCATTGTTATTTCCACTGCTGGGGATCAAACCTAGGACCTCACGCATGCTAGGCAAGCATCCTACCCCTGACACACATCTCCAGCCCCTCCCAAGCTTTCTTTTTTCTTTAATATTTATTTTTTAGTTTTAGGTGGACACAATATCTTTATTTTTTATTTTTATGTGGTGTTGAGGATCAAACCCAGCACCCCACGCATGCCAGGCGAGCGTGCTACCGCTTGAGCCACATCCCCAATCCCCCCAAGTTTTCTTGACATTAAGAATTTGGAGAACACAGGTCAGTTACTTGATAAATTTTCCTCAGCTTGGATTTTTTTAGTTGGAAGCTGGATTAAAGTTTAGCAAGGGGACAATTATTTGGCACCTGGGTAAATATAAACAAAGAAAAATTAGTTCAGTTACCAAGGACCAATTTCATGGAGTTCAAAATATAGAGTCTGTCTGCATTTCCAACCAGTATGCTGACCTCAAGAACTATCCCATTTAATAAAAATGAATGTCTACAGTTTGTTAGGCACAACAAGGATTTTATTCCTGCAATTCCTCAGAGCAACAGAGTAAGGTGCCAGTCAAAGGCTGCTTATATCTAACAGATGCAGAACCTGAGATTGAAGTGGGTAAGTGACTTTCCCCAGATCACACAGCCAACAAGTGGCAGAGCTGGTCCTCATGCCCATGTTTCCAACTCTTGTTTTCCATTTTACTACAGCTTCTAAAAGACTTTTTCTCTGGCATAGTTATTGTAGGTAGTTAACTCAGAAACAAACACACTATTCAAAATTATCAGAGAAATTCTTGGCTTGGTCTTTGATACAGACATCCCCAGCTGCCTTTGACTTACAGTCAAGTGATCATGTCCTCTTTCTTGAGATGCATTCTTTATTTGGCTTCCAAATCTTCTATCATGTGACTACTCTGTTTCCCTGATATGTAGAGGTGGGACTTGGGGCTCTGCCTTTGGGTTTCTGCTCTTATTTAACTACTCTCATGTTGTCCTTGTTCCTGTTTGGTCTCATGGATTTCCATGTTATTTGCATGCTCACAAGTCCCCAGTTTATATCTCTGGCTCAAATCACTTCATGAGCTCCCACTGAATATATCCAATGTCAAACTAACATTTCTACTTGACAGAGGACAGGCATCTGAAATTTAGTGTATCCACATGTGAGTTCCTGATTCCATCCACATCAAATCTGCTTCTTCCATAGCCTTTTTTTTCTTAGAAAACAATAATTCCCCAATTTTTAGTTGCTTGGCCAAAGACTTTTGAGTCACAGCTGTATTTCTAGTACCTAAAACTGCCTGGCACATCATATGTGTTAAAAGAATGAATGAATGAATGACAGAATCAATTTTTTGTTGTAGTTGTTTTTAGTACTGGGGATTGAAATTCAGAGAAACAACCACTGAGCTACATCCCTAGCCCTTTTAATTTGAAACAGAATCTCACTGAGTTGTTTAGGGCCTCACTAAGTTTCTGAGGCTGGCTTTGAACTTATGATCTTCCTGCCTCAGCTTCCTGAGCTGCTGGGATCACAGGTGTCCACCACCATGTCCAGGCTAAAACAGTTCTTTAGTTTACTCATAGACTGATATTTTTAAAGGCTGTTCATTTGTTACAGAACATTCCAAATAAGTATCCATATTTGAGACCATTTAAATTTCTTTCCCTTTGTACTAGGTTGGAAATTATATTCAGATTTAGATGAATTATAATTTCTGATTATAAAATTAACAAAATTATTCTAGGAAATGTGGATTATGCAAAAAAGAAAATACAATTAACAAATAACCCAACCACTCAGAGACTGGTGATATTCTTCTTTCAGACACATTTAATTTCAGTGATATTTTATTTTCAAGTTTCCTCATCCCCATGACAAGGAATGGAACAAACAAACCAAGAAACTCAAAGCTGTCTGTGGTTTCATGCTTCTAGCAAAATGCTATCCTCACAGTTCAGTAACAGCCACAAGCACTTCCATGGAATTTTTGGGCACTACTATTTTCCTTTTCCAAGAAAGCATGCTATAATTCAGATTTTTAAGTTACCCAAACTTCACCTGAAGGATCGCCATTCTACAGTGACCTCAGATTTCCCAGAAAATGAAACATTTGGAATTTGGGAAACTGATTAATATTATGACCAAAGCCTTGGTCTACCAGCCGGCCTGGGCTTCTAGTTCTAGTTCTACAGTTTTCTGGCTGTGAAGCTTTGGCAAGTCATTCTCTCTGAGCTATGGGTTCTTCAGTGGGAGATGGAGACATGATTCTCCTCATGTGTTACTATGGGGAGAGACTCTGTGGTGTATACATGTTTTAAAATCTGTAAAGGGCAACACAGTGCAAATAATGATTATAATTAAAGTGTGATAGGTCTTAGGGCTGTGATGACATCAATGGGACAGACATGCCACCTAGCAAGCCCAGGGGAGAAAGGATGATCAGTCCTAGCAAGATCTCCATTCTTGCCTGAGAGCACTTTCTCCTGGAAATGCTGCCTCCCCACCAAAACAGGGACTTCTGAATGAGAGAAACTGTGTTTCCCTTGTTCACTGGTGTATCCCGATGGCTTTTCATACTGATTACTCTATGGAAAGATTTTTGCTAAATGTCAATGAGAAAGTATGCTGTGGTAAACTTATTAGAGAGTGTTGTGAGTGCTTTTACACACATATTAATAAAGATACAGCATATATTGTTTACACTAAGAAAAGACTGATATCATAAAGATATGGTGTCTAGCTTGAAAGCCAGGAAAAAGGTGTCCTGGTCCAGTCTATTGGTCACCAAGTGTGACATTGCCAAGTCAGCAAAATCATCTGCTGGGGATGGAAAGATACAGTCTCCTCCGGCTCTAAAATTTCATGAACTTTGACCCCTGCAATGATACAAGGGGTGTCTGGTGAAACTAGTTTTTGAGAAGTATTGAGCAAATCATTAGCTTAATATACAGTTTCCTTAAAAAATGAGCTTCAGTTCTCTGTACTGTGGGATAATATTTGGAATTTTTAAATCATTAACAGTCAGTTGTTTACGGTTTAGAATGTAACAATACTCTTTGATGTTCCCTAATTATCATGCACGTTTTAAAATGAGTTCTGAACCACTTCTCTGCCTAATTAAGCCTCATTGAAAATTTGCTGAATTTTAAAGAAACATTTGATTTGAAAAATAAGTCAGACATTCAGTAACCTTCAGTATTTCACAAAGGACCCATAGAACATTTTAAAACACAATAAGGAAATGTGAATGAGAGATGTCTTGGACTAAATGGGAGGAAATTTGGAAAGCATCATTTTTCAAACTACTCTTTTTTTTCTCACAAATTTCTGTTGATAATATTTATTCTATTTTTAATAGCCATTTACTCTCCAGTTTCAAAGTCTATAAAATACCTGTAAGCCCTAAAAGTTAATTACATTGCTTAGGAAATCATGAATAAATCATTTTGTGGTAATGTTAACTGCTTGAACTTACAGGAAAAAGGTGAAATAAAAATAGAGATGTGTTTTCATACAAGGATAGAGGTCACTCAATATTTATCTCTTCCTACTAATCAGTTAAATGATTTTAGGGCTGTTCATTTGAGGATAAACACTCTGGATGATGTCGTAAAAATATTAAATCTGATTCTTACATATGGTTAGTATGTAAATTGGTGGGAACACACATTTTCCTTCTTGGAATTTTTTTTTACAGATACAATTACATATGTGTGCAAAAATGGATGCTTATTTGGGGCTGGGGATGTGGCTTAAGCGGTAGCGCGCTCGCCTGGCATGCGTGCGGCCTAGGTTCGATCCTCAGGACCACATACAAATAAAGATATTGTGTCCGCCGAAAACTAAAAAAAAATAAATATTAAAAAATTCTCTCTCTCTTCTCTCTCTCTCTCTTTAAAAAAAATGGATGCTTATTTAACTATTTACACTAAGAAAAAATCTTAAAATAACTTATATACATGTAAATGGGGGAAGAAGAAAGGTTAAATTAAGATACAGTTATACAAAAAGATTTAATATAGATGCTAAAAAGATGTACTATGGGAAACAGTCTTTAAAAAGTTTTGCCAAGTGAAAGAAAGATGCAGTATACCATGTTCTCGTTTGTAAACAAATGGCATATGCCTATATGTATGCGTTTTCTCTGTAAAAATATATAGAAAATTGATAGTAATAGTTGTTATATATATATATATATATATATATATATATATATATATATATATATATATATATATATATACATACATGTATTTTTTTAAACCTTTTGTGGAACAGGTGCCAGGGAATGAACTCAGGGGGCACTTGACCATTAAGCCACATCCCCAGCCCTATTTTGTATTTTATTTAGCAACAGGGTCTCACTGAGTTGCTTAGTGCCTCACTTTTGCTGAGGCTAGCTTTGAACTCCCCTTGTCTCAGCCTTCCCAGCCACTGGGATTACAGGCATGCACCACTGCGACTAGCTTAATTTGTATATTTCTACTAGACTTTAGTTTTTAGAGAGGTTTTAGGTTTGTGGCAAAAATTGAGAAGCAGGTACAAAGATTCCTCAAATACCCTCTGCCTGCCACATAAGCATGGCCTCCTCCATTTTGACTGTGTCTTGAGACTTTCTGTGAGGCTGAATTAAAAGGTGATGGTTTTCTTAATCTGGCAGAAGAACATAGAATTGAGTCAGTGGCATGGATATTGCTGGAAGATTTCAGCCAAATGTATTGTGATCATTGAGAGCAGAAAGCAAAGCAGAAAGGTCTGAAAAACTTGCAGTTTGGACAGAAAACTGTGAGTAAAACTAGGGCTAAGGAAGTTGCAATTGTTAAAGACATACAGCCGCTAAAGAAACCCTAAAGACTTTGAATAGAGACAACTGGAAAGATGGCTTCAGAGTATCTCAGAAATTGACAAGACCACACCCATCTCAGGCTCAAGGGAGTAAAAATTTCCTTGAGAAAAGAGCAGTGGGGCACCATGCTTGCACAGGGCAGCCTAGAAAGTTGTTTCACTCAGGCTGCTGCAACCATAGTCCCTGGAGGGTTGGTTACTGCTAAAGATGGCAGCAGATCTAGGCATCAACCATGTGCTGCTGGTTCTGCAGGATTGCAGAATGCTGGAGTTAGGGCATCACGGAGGCTTCATTGAGATTTCAAAGGCAGGCCTGGGAACCCAGGAAAAGTGCAGCAGGGTCAAAATCCCTGCAGGCAGCCCCTGAGAGGGCAATGTGTGAAAGTACAAGGAGGAAACAGAAGCTGCAATAGACCCCCAAGATTAAGAAAGGCCAATAACACAGGTCAACCCAGGAAAGCTGCAGTAATCCGGCAGAGACAAGCCAACAGAGAGGCCATGGGGCTGCAGCCAGTAAAGCCATAGGAGCAGAGCTGCACAAGCCCTTTGGAGAGAACATCAGGATGCCATATGCCCCAGCTGCTGGATGTGGAGCTACATACAGGACTTGTTTGCCCAGCTGGATTTTGGTCTTGCTTTGGTTCCAGTCTTTCTTTCTATGCCTCTACTTCTTCCTTTTGGAATGGAAATGTTTGCTCTGTATCTTTATATAGTGGATATAAAGAATCTGCTTTTGATTTTTATAGGGGCTCACGCTGAGAGTTTGCCTTGTTTCAAGGAGACTTTGGACTTAGACTTTTGGGTAGTCTTGGAACTATTCATACTATAGGGACTCCTGGAAATGGACTAAATATATTTTGCAATGTGTGATGGACATGAGCTCTTGGGGACCAGGGGTGGAATGTTATGATTTAGATATCAAGTGTCCCCAAAAATCTCATGTGTGAGACAATGCATGAGAGTTTAGAGGTGAAATGATTGGATTGCGAGAACCTTAACCTAGTCAGTGTATTAGTCCTCTGATAGGGATTAATTGGATGATAACTGTAGCAGGTAGAGTGTGGCTGGTGGAGATCCCTGGGGTTATGCCTTTTGGATTTATATTTCATCCTGGTGCAGAGTATTTTCTCTCTCTCTGCTTCCTGATCATGTCCAGACCTACTTTTCTCCATACACTCTTCTGCCATGACATTCCTCTTTACCTTGAGCCCTGAGGAATGGAGTCAGCAAACTATGGACTAAGACCTCTGAAACCATAAGGCCCGAAATAAACTTTTCTTCCTTAAAAAAAAAAAAAAGTTGGGCTGTGGCTGTGGCTCGGTGATAGAGCACTTCTGGCGCACCTGGGACACTGGATTTGATCCCCCGCACCTCATAAAAAAACTAAATAAACAAAATAAGGGTATTGTGTCCATCTACAAATGAAAATATTTTTTAAAAAAGTGAATGGTGGAGAAACTTGAGCCCCTTATGGCATCATTGATCTACTGAATCAATTTTTCTTGGATCCTGCTCTTCCTCTTAACTTTGATAGTAGTATGGACAAGGTTATTCCTAGCTTTGTGAATAACACACCATCCCCAAATCTCAGTAGATTACTCTGGATCTTGCTCATTCTACATTTCCATCATGGGTCATCAGGAGCCTCATCCGAACGTCGTCTTTACCAAGGGATGCAGGCTGATGAAGCCTCTTTCATTTGGTATGTTCCCTTCTGGGTGCTGTAGCAAGCACATGGGAACATGTGCATAATCATTTAAAGACTTCTTCCTGAAATGCATGCTACCTTTGCTCATATTTCATCGTTCAAAGCAATTAGTATAGTCATTTCTAACTTAAAGGGATTTCAGTGGAACATTTCTACTGTGTGCCTGGGAGCAGAGAAACAGTCAGGGACAGGCATGAACTGAAAATGAGTAAGGGTATAAAAAATTTTAAAAATAATTAATGGGGTGGATCTGACATATATATGCACTTACATATACACATATATATGTTTGCACATATATATGTATCTCAAAAACTTTACTCTGAAACTAGAACACTCATCTTTTTAGTTGCTTCTGAATATTCACCAGAAATCATTTATATGTCAAGTCAGTTAATACAAAAACTCAATAAACCTAGAAATAATCAACATGATTTGATGTAATGACATAAAATCATAAATTATGAAGTAATTCATGACAAAAATTTCATCTGTCTAGAATTTTAAAAGTTCTCTTTATAAACAACTTCCAGGTCAGTAAACAAATTAAATCACAGAATTTCTACGTAAGAACAATAATTAAAATACGAAATAACCAGACATAAGGAATAGAGCAAAAGCAGCCTACAGGAGAAAATTCAGTAGCTTTAGATAATATTATTAGGAGAATCCAAAGATAGAAAAACTAATAAGGTTTTAGCATTTAGCTGAAAAAGAAAAAAATGAAGCAAAGCAAATGGAAGAACTTCATAACAAAATAATTAGTGATTTACTATACAGGAAATACAGTTCTAATATTGAACTTTAAATATTTTTTACAACAACAATAAATAGATAAGATGCAGGTAAGTTAATTAAAAAAGGATAACCAGGTGTGATGCTATATTCTTGTAATTCCAAAGACTCAGGTGGCTGAGGTAAGAGGATTGTAAGTGTGAGCCCAGCCTCAGAAACTTAGCCAGGCCCTAAACAACTTAGCAAGACCCTGTCTCAAAAGAAAAAACAGAAAGTGTTGGGGATGTGGCTCAGTAGTTATATGGCTCAGTGGTTACCTGTCCCTGGGTTCAATCCCTAGTACAAATAAAATAAAATAAAATAAATGAGAGTAGGGAAGTAAAGACATAAATACAAAAACAAATCATAATAATACTCACTTTATTCAGCTCTGTAAAAATATATTTGAAAATCTGGAAGAATAACTGACTTTTATGGGAAAAATACACCCAAATTGACATCAGAAGACTTAGACAAATCTAAACAAAATGATCTCCTAGAAGAAATAAAAATAATAAAGAAAAGTTCTAGGTCTATTTGTTTTCAAGGAGTTATACTAAACCTTTAAAGGGAAGACAATACTACTGCTATTTAGACAGCTTCCAAGATTTAAAAAAATGTGCTATTCCAGGTTATTTTTATGATGTGAATATGACATTGATTCCAAAATCTGACAAATTATAAATTAAGGGTGGTAGAGGTTATAGAGCAATTTGATTTGTAAATATTTATGCCAAACTACTAAATAACCTATAGAAATGAATTTTAAAGTTAAAACACCATTAACTTTAGGAATTTATTTCATGAATCAACCACAGTTCTATATTAAAAAATTTTAAATTGGAGGAACTGATTATAAAAATCACATCATCAACTCCTTAAAGTCTGAGCAGGCATCTGCCAAAATTCAGCAATAATTTTTGACAAAAACAATGAAATAGAAATATATAAATACTTCCTTAACAGGATGTAAATGTATATTTCAGTCTGGAAGTGGCACTATAACTATTAGGAAGCACTTGAAGTATTTCATGGAAATCAGGAAGAGCTGACTTGGAAAAGCCAGGTCTCTAGTCTCTATTCTACTGTATCATTGTAAATGGAGGTAATGGTTTGATCAGATCAGAAGGTTGAAAATTTGGAAAGGAAAAGTTAAGAGATCCATTCATCAACATAAGGACTAAGAACTCTTGGAATACCTATACCAGGGAACACTAGAAAGCATAAAAATAGATAGTTTACTGGTACACATATTTATATGGCATTATCTCAAATGCTTGACAGTAAAACAGCAAAAAAAAAAAATGCAGAAAAACACATATGGTATGATTCCCCATTTATACAACTCTCCAAACACTAAAACTATAGTATTAGGCAGTAAAACCATATAGTTCACCAGGCACAGTGAAGCACACCTGTAATCCCAGTGGCTTGGTGTTGTGGAGGCAGGAGGATGGCAAGTTTGAAGCCAGCCTCAGCAAAAACGAGGTGCTAAGCAACTCAGTGAGACCCTGTCTCTAAATAAAACACAAAATAGGACTGGGGATGTGGCTCATTGGTTGAGTGCCCCCTGAGTTTAATCCCCTATACACCAAAACGAACAAACAAAAACCCCATATAGTTCTACAAAGGAATAATTGGCACAAAATTTATTGGAGTTGGTGGGATAAAGGGAGTGATTTCAATAGGACACACAATGAGCCTCCAGGGTACTGATCCCTAAGCCAGATGGTGGATGCAAACACCTTCATTTTATTGCTACTCTTTAAGCTGTAGGCTCATGATAGATTCTGTACATGGGATATTTTCACAACTAATGCAAACTTGTTTTTATTTTTCCTTTTTGTGGTGCTGAGGATATAACTTGGGGCCTTGTGCATGTGAGGGAAGTGCCCTACACTCAGCTACATCCCCAGCCCCAATTTTTGATATTTCACTTATAATTAAAACTAAAATTGAATATGGGTGTGTCTTGATGTTTTAGTATTTTGACATTTAAGATGTCAACATCATGAGGAAATCAACATACATATATATACCCTGGATTCAGAAGAGATTTAAGCTGGCACCAACACAAAGAATTTAACCACACAAATAATTGTCATGGCCATCTCATATTTTCAAGAGCTGAGTCATCAGCTGAGGAAGAAGGGATTTAACAGTAACAGCAGCTGGACAGGAGAATTGAAGATAAAATAATTGAAGATAAAATAATTGAGGATAAAAATATTTTTGCTAAGTGATAAAATAAATCAGTGACTCTATTGGTGCACATCTATAATCCAGCAACTTGGGAGGCTGAGACAGGAGGATAACAAGTTCAAGGCAAGCTTCAGCAATTTAGGGAGGCCCTAAGCAACTTAGAGAGACCTTACCACAAAATGAAAAATATAAAGGGCTATGGAATATCACTTGGTGGTTAAGTGCCCCTCTGTTCAATCCCTGGTACCAAAAAAAAAAATAGATTTACAGTTAGTTTATTTATTTTATGTTTCTGGGGATTGAATCCAGAAGCTCAGGCATGCTAGGAAAGTGGTCTATCATTGAAATACATGTCCAGCCCCTCTCCTTTTTAAACAAATTTTATTTTGAAATAAGGTCTCACAAGTTGCCCAGACTGGCCTTGAATTTACAATCAACCTCCCAAGTAGCTGGGATTACAGGAGTGTGCCACTATCACTACTGCTGGCATAGATTCCCCAATTCTTTTGCAGCATTTGCTACTGCCTGCCTCTCTATATATACAGATATACAGTTGTGTATGCAGGATTCAGATGGGTATACATGGATATATTCATTTGAAAGCAACTTAGACATCATGAAACATTATCTATAAGTACTTCATCATGAATTTCCTAAGAATGAAGATAATTTGGTATAAAACTATCCAAGTAACTTATTGTAGAGTCAGTAATATCTAATATAGAATTCATATTCAGATTTTTCCATTTGTTCCCAAAATGTCCTTTGTTGCAGTTATTTTTGATCTGGGATTGAATCAAGGTTTGTGTATTACATATGATTGTCATGTTGTCTCCTGGAGTTTTTTAATCTAGAAAATCTCTTCTTGTTTGTCTTTCATGGTATTGACATTTTTAAAGGGTCAGAGCCAATTTGCTTTAGAGAAAGTTCTACAAGTTGAATGTTTGTGTTTTTTCCTTGTGATTATGAACAGATGAAAGGTTTGAATGAGAATATTGTATAAACTATATCATCTACTTCCCATAGCATCAGTTGAGAGTCACATCATGACAATCTGTCCCATTATTGAGGATGCTATTCTTGATCACCGGGTTAAAGTGATAGCTACCAGAGTTTTCTATTGTAAAAGAAGGAAATTTCATTTTATGAACTTGATTTTATTTATATTAACAACATATAATAAAAAAATTTTAAGTGACTGTAATTATCAGAAATAGATTCAAAATCTAGTCCATAACTTTCCAAACAGAACTAATCTACATAGAATACAGCCTGCTCTGTTCTTTCCAAGCCATCATCATAAGATGCACTGAGGAAAACTTTTCTTGGGAAACAAAAAGGCTCAGTTAAATTTCTGTTCTTCTTTTGTTTTTATTAAACATATGCCTAATAATGTGAGCATCTACCGTTTATTTTCTTAAAAATTTGCAAGAAGATTAAATTATTTCAGGTTCTCAAAGTGGAAAAGGAGAAAAAATATTTTTATTATCCAGTCCCAGAATATATGTACAAGTGTGTATATGTGTGTGTGTATACACACACATAGCATACACACACACATTCAGTTAGTAGATTTTTAGCCTTTGGAGGAAATAGCTTCTCTTCTTGAATTCTCAATATTCAAAACCAAAATTCTTTCCTTCACTTTGTATATGTTTCCAGTAATTTTTGTTATGGCTAGAAAGGAAGGCTAGCTTTGTGTATATTGTTGTAGTTGGTACTGTGAAATGACTCCCTTATTCTACATGGAGCTTTGGAAAACGTCCCTGTTCTTGTATGACTTTGATGTTTGAGGATCATTCTTTGCCTACTTTATTAATCACATCATTTCAGATGTAAGTTTATTTTGATTTCCAATTCTCCCCCCTTTTTCGTTAGCTGTTTTTTGTTACTCATCTTTCTCTTTGCAGTCCTTCCTCGAGTGCTGTCTGTGTCTTTGGGAGCCAGTGCCCATGTGTGCACGTGATAGGAAAGGAAAACGATCATTTTCCAAATGAATTGCATGCCGAGAATCTTTTAAGTGAATTAAATATTCATATACTTGACAATCTTAGTTTACAACTGTTTTGTTAATATTGGGTGTCTTAACAAGATGTAAGGCTGATTCCTAACTATCCTTAATAATACAAGTGAATTATTAATATTCAAGATTGACATAAGCAGAGACTATAATGACCTTGCCCCATGCTTCTATGTCATGGAAATGCCTTGGCAGAGAAGAGTGCCTTCAAGGCAGATCATCAACCCTCCATTTTCTCTATTAGGGACCTTTTTTCCCCAGCTCTTCTGAGGTCTCTTTTCTTTATTCTCTACCATACTGTAGTCTATACCATTCCACCCTATGGTCTTTTGAGTATTTTGCAAGTTTACAGGCAGGCACTTGGAATTATAAGCCAAATTGCTTTTAACTGAAGGATAGAGGAACAGTCTTTTGAAAAAGAGTGTATTATTTGGCTCAGGATACTGTTTTTCATGCCCCATCACAATTTTCTTCATGGCAATGGAGAAAGGAAATGTAGCAGGAAATAATTGGTGTCAAAACTACTGTGGGACAGTCCTGGGAGCCCTGAGAAGCAGTTTTCTGGGATTTAGCACCAAGACTCAAGTGTCTTGGGGTGGGGAGCGCTGTGAGTCTGGGGCCTTGCTCATCTGGGGCCTATCAACAGGTAAAGGCAATGTGCTTAGCCCAGTTCCTGATGGCCCCCAGATGGTCTGTTTCCCAGAAAGCTCTCCCTCAGATCCCACGGAGTGGCTTGCCTCCCCACCTCCTCTGCCCTTGCTGTGGTCTTGAGCTACATATAACTCCAGAGTGTTTGCTCAGCTGCTGTGGGTCTCCCTGCTCAAGAAACCTAGTTTAATGGAGAAACCACGTGGCGGTTTTAACCAATCAAACATCTTGGTTTCCCATGGCAGTAAACAGACTTGTATTCTATGAATGTGAAGAGTGTGACTTTTTTTACTTTCTCTGTTGGTAAATATGCTCACTTATAACCCTTGTTTTAAACTTTCTGTTTATCCTCAGTGACAAATGCTGATCATTCTTCAAGTCACATTTTTAAAAAGAACCATGAAGCTTTAGAAGTATTTTATTCTTAGCAGTCTCTCAAAATGTTTTTAAAAGCTGTCTTTCACAATGCAGTACGAAAATAAGAAGTCGCCACTGTCTCCTGGCTTATGCCAACACATTGCTGTCTTTTATGTTTCCTTTTCGGTCAAAGTCACTACTTGTGAAAAAAAAAAGCCTTTATTTTTGTTCAGAACAAAAATCCGGTGTCAACAGAAATGGAACACAAAAGAACACATTTCTTTGTTTGTGTTTTGAAGTTTAGTTTCCTGTGTAGAAAGGATAGTCTGACACTGTCATATCAACATGATTGCAAATAAGACATTAAAAACAGAGACCTTTATTATCAGCCCTTGGCATTTTTATTAAACAGAAGAATCATGTATGTAAGGAACAAGCCTTCAGATTCATTCACGTCCTCAACAGAGCTTCAAGATGAGAATTGTATTATATTTTATAAACAGTTTGCTCATTACACATGATGGTATAAAAATAGTCACCATGCTGTAATTCAAAGGGAGAAAAGACAAATTCATAGGGTAAAAGGTAAGATGATTTATGGGTCATGTTTTAAACTACAGGATGATAATATCACCAGCTTGTGGTCTATTTTTAAGTTCATAAACAGCATTTAGGTTGTTATTAGGGGGAAGTTATGACGATAACTGACCTGCCGATGGCCTGGTCTATTGAAAGATCACCATACAAGAGAGTTACCCTTTGGCAATACTGGGGGTTTCCAGGCAAGTACATGATCAAGAAGTCAATTTATTTGTTCATTAAGCTCTGTGGAGTGGCACTTTGATGCTGAGTTTAGCTTTGCCCTAACTAACATGTGTATGTGTGTCAACCCTATGCAGGACATGAAGTGATGAATGACTGCATTACAAGTTCATTTTGCAACAGACACATTTAGTGTTACTAAATGTGTAGTAAGTATAGAGGTGTCCAGGTTTTTCCATACTGGAAGAACAAATAAGAAATAATTTCTCCACACACAAAAAAGGGAAGTTAGACTTTCCTTTCTCATAGAGAGGATGATAATTCCGATGATGCTGAAAACATATTGACATATCAAAACCTGCAACAGAACTATGTGACCAGAAATAAGTGACTTGAAGAATCATTCTAGATGTTATAAGACCCTGAGAGTGGAGGAAATAAAAACAAAGCATTATCAGAATGCACTGTACAGTATCGAGTAAACTTGATAGTTGAGTAAGATTTATATAGTCTTCTTTGTAGAACATGAGTTTGGTTATTCTTCAAAAAACACTTTGTTCTTTTCATAAAACCTAGATTATTATTTCTTCTTCTTTTTCTTCATCATCATCATCTCACATATGTTACAGCTTTTGGCTCCTAAATTACTTTAAGAATCTGATGCCAATCGTGAATGAGAAAAACAGCAGCATCTTTTATGGATTTCCCTTTCAACCTAATTTATTTGATATGAAGCATCTTACAGAAAGCCCCAGAACTATTGCTCTTTTCGATGCAGAAAGAACTAGAATATCAGAGGCATTCCCCTTTTCTTTCTTTCTTTTTTTTTTTTTCAATTTTTAGATGAAGAGCCCAAGGGACAATTGTCCAAGTCTCCCTGCACCGGAAGGGAGCAGGGTCATGGTGGTGGGGAAGCTGCAGCACATGTTACTGGGGTTGGAATTATGCACAAATAAAATAGATACCACTAATGTGATATAATATGAAGTGACCTGGAAAGGGATGACATTCCCCTGCCATTTGACCAGGATCACTGAAGTAGCTACTGTGCATGCAACACCCAGGGAAGATGCCACATCACACATCAAGTGGCTGGAAAGATGCCCACATTCATAGAGCTGTTCACATTAGCTCAGAAAGGCAGAGAGGAAAGAGGTTTCCATGGGGGACAGGCATGCTAGGAAGTGCTCAGTGTCTCGAGTACAGCAAGGATAAAAGAATCTTTAAAACTAATCATGTAAAATGTACTACACAAGATGGGTGAAGGTGATAGGCCCCTGGAAGTTGGGCTCCTCCCAAATAGAATAGCATTAATAAAAGGCGGATGAATGGCAGCAAATACGAACATGTCAATTGTGTACTTTGCTGAGAGATGGGCTTTTATATAACCCACATCTATTAGAATTGATATAAATGTGTTTCTGACTTTTTTGGAGATACAGCATGAAGGATGGTGTGAGTTTGTGGTTTATGGCACTAGTGAATCCAATTTATTCACTTACATAGGACTTAAGAGTTTATGAATATTCTCACATATGATATCTCATATAATCCTTTCAGTTACCTTTGAAGTAAGCATTTTAATTATAATTATTCATATTGCATTAATTCATTTATTAAAACAACTAGTATTTTTTGAAAACTTATCAAGTACCGGGCTGGAAATATGAACACTATGAACAAAAGAAATAAAAATCTGTGTCTTTGGGGACTATAGAGAGTTATGGGAACGCTTCTGTTCATAAATTTGGGAGTATTCTGCTATCTAGAACTTAAAAAATATCGGGTTATTTGAAAAAAGAGGTTGGTAGGCACTATTTCCTTTTAGAGGACCATCTCAACACAAGTTGGGAACATATTTAAGTATGTATCTGGAAAGCTTCTTATTTAGAGGAAGTGGATGTGGGAAAGGCCATCAAAACCAAGGTCTTGAATTCAATTCTGTCCAAATTTAGATTATTTCCCTTGAAACAGATTTGTTGCAACATGGCTTAATTCACATGCCCATGCTAATAATCTCTGGTAGCTCCCTATTTTTGTTTTGGTATCATTATCAAACTTTCAGTGCCATTCAGGAGCTAGAGTTACACCATAGTATCATTTGTAAAGCCAGACTGAAGGTTTTCAGACACATAAGCTCTAGGAATGTGAAAAGCTAACCCCAGTATCCTGGAACTATACAAAACCCACAACTGAGCTCAGATTTGCAAAATCCAGCAAGCAGAGCAGGCGATCCACATGGGGAGCTGGCCAAACACATTTCCAAGATCTGCAAAGTAAGCAGGGATCATCCACCAGCAGAGAGAGTCTTCAGTTAAATGGAAACAAAGAACAGGCCAGCAGAAGCTTCTCAGTATAGCAAGAGCTCAAACAAAAGAACTGCATTTTTAACTATACAGCTTAAGTTCCAGCATGACCTATTTCCTGAAGAAAATGTGGTTCCTAGTGTAGCCCACTCGAATAGTAGAGTTTGGCAACAACAGGCAGTTTTCACCAAGACTTGATCCCTCCTGCTTGCTGAAATTGGATTTAACTCCAGTACCTGAGAGGAGTGAGAGGGCCTTCATGATAGGTAGGGACCCATAAGTGACTCAAGGCCATACCCAAATGATTTATCAAAGATTTTAGAATAGTCTTCCATCTTACCTTCTCCTTCACTCTCTTCATGGGTTCCAGAGTTCTTGGTAGCCAGGTGTATGGCCATACACCTGTAAGTCTAGCTACACAGGAAGCTAAGGCAAGACGATCCCAAGTTTGAGGCCAGCCTGGGCAATTCAGTGAGAATGTCTCAAAACAAAAATGAAAAGTGTTTTGGATGTAGCTCAGTGGTAGGGTGCTTATATAACATGTACACGTGCCTGGGTTCAATCCCTGGTAGAGGAAAATAAAAGTTCTTGGAGTATACATGAGATGTATACCACAGGCCTCTTTGCAGTCTGGTGAAGCATATGGAACCCTTTTCTGAAGAATTCTTATAGCCAGGCACAGTAGCACACATCTGTAATCCCAGAGGCTCGAGAGGCTGAGGCAGGAGAATCTCACAAGTTCAAGACTAGCCTCAGCAATATAGTGAGGCCCTCAGCAACTTAGCAAGACCCTGTCTCAAAATAAAAGATGAAAAGTGCTAGAGATGTGGTTCTGTGGTAAAGCACCCCTGGGTTCAATCCCCAGTACCAAAAAAAAAAAAAGAATCTTTTAAAATTCATTAAATAAAACAGCATTAGACCTAGGCATAGTAATCAACACCTGTAATCCCACCTTCTCAGGGAGCTGAGGCAGGAGGATAACAAGATCAAGGCTGATCTCAATAATTTAGTGAGAACTTGTCCCAAGGTGAAAAAAATTAAAAAGGCTGGGGATGTAGCTCAGTGACAGAGTCCTCCTGGTTTCATTTTCCAATGCCAATGAATGAACGAATGAAATAAAACAAGCAATAGAAAGGTAACCTAATATGATGGAATACAGTTATTAAAACATTGAATTGAAAGCAAATCTATGCTGGGTGCCGTGACGCACACCTGTAATCTCAGGAGCTGGGGAGGCTGAGGCAGGAGGGTTGTGAGTTCAAAGTCAGCCTCAGCAAAAGCAAAGTGATGGGGTTGGGGTTGTGGCTCAGTGGTAGAGTGCTCATCTAGCACATGCAAGGCACTGGGTTTGATTCTCAGCACCACATAAAAATAAAAGTATTGTGTCCAATTACAATGAAAAAAAAACATTTAAAAAGAAAGCGAGGTGTTAAGCAACTCAGTGAGACCCTTTTTCTAAATAAAATACAAAATAGAGCTAGGGATGTGGCTCAGTGGTCGAGTGCCCCTGAGATCAATCCCTGGTATCCACCCCTGAAAAAAAGCAAATCTAAATCTATGATATGGTATTATGTGTGTGTCTTTATTAGTACATTAAACACGATGATTTAGGATTAATCTACAAACTGCAGCATTTGAAAGTAGCAATGAGCATAGAAATTATTTTGTGATGCTGCAGCACAGTAATGTGATATAAAAATATCTGCGATTTCTATGGGTGCCATTTATAGGTTCTCCAGTCTGTTGCTGCTACTCATACATAGGAAGATGCTGGTCAGGCTTTGTGGTGTATGCCTGTAATTTCAGTTATTGGGGAAGCTGAGGCAGGAGGATGGCCTCAGCCAGCCTCAGCAACTTAGTGAGATACTGTCTCAAAATAGAAAAATAGGAAGGACTGTGGATGTAGCTTGATGGTAGAGCATCCCTGATTCAACCCCCAGTACTGTGTAAGAAAAAGGAAAAAGGAAATAAAAAGAAATGCTAAACTTCCATTAGAGGTTAACAAAAATATTATGTTAGTTAGCTATTTAGTTTTTCATTACTGTGACAAAATACTGGAGATTCACAACTTATAAGGAGGAAAGGTTGACTTTGGTTCAGAGTTTCAGAGTACTGTTGTTTGGCCCTACTGTCTTTAGGCCTGTGTCATCACAGTGCATAATGGTGGGACTGTGTGGCAGAGGAGCTGTTCACTTCATTGCAGTCAGGAGGCAGAGAGAGGAAGAGGAAGGAACCAGAGTCCTAATATCCCAAGCGCACACCACTAATGACTTAACTCCTCCCCCTAGACCCCACCTCCTAGAGGTTCCGTCATCTCCAAATAGCACCAGGGGCCAGGCTCCAAGCCTTCCCCACATGGACCTTTACAGGACTTTCAGGTTTCAAACTATAGTAAGAATATAATTTATTTTCTACTTCTGACTCTGAGGATTATAAAAAGATATATGAATTATATTACACAGGTATAAAAATGGGAAAATAATTCCCCCCATGCTGATTCACAGATCCATAACTTTATCTTGAGCTAAGGACTGCAGATGAATTGACCAACTACTTTCTTTACCTTACAAAGAGGTTACAAACTGGTATATAATGGGCCAAATCTGACCCACAAATTTGTTTAATAGGAATTGCTCTTTTGATACATCACATTTTGATGCTTTTTGTATAAATATATTGATTTGCAGCTTCTCTCATAAACCTAGAACATCTGACAACACTGGGTGTTCTAGTTTGGATGTGAAGTGTCCCCCAAAAGCTCACATGTGAGACAATGCAAGAAGGTTCAGAGGAGAAATGATTGGATTGTAAGAGTCCAATCAGTGAATTAATCCCAATAGGGATTAACTGAGTGGTAACTGAACTGTAGGGGTGGTTGGAGGAGGTGGGACTTGGGGCTGGCTTGGAGGTATGTATTTGTATTTGGCAAGTGTAGTCTCTCTCTCTTTCTGCTTTCTGATTACCATGTGAACTGGTTCCCTCTGCCATACTCTTCCGCCATGATGTCCTGTCTCCCCTGGGACCCCGAGGAATGGTGCCTGCTTTCTATGGATTGAGACCTCTGAAACTGTGAGCCCTTAAATAAACTTTTCTTCCTCTACAGTTATTCTGGTCAGATCTTTTAGTCACAGCAGTAAAAAAGCTGACAAAAACCCTGGACTAAAAAAAAAATTGGCTGGAAATGAATAGTATCTGCTCTGTGTACACTGGATGTGGGCCCTTGTGCTAATGGACCCAGTTGGCTCACCTTTTTCACAGGTATCACCTATGGGGCCATTGCAGACACTGAGCCTATGACCCTCTGCATAGAAGTCTACAGTTGTGGAAACCATCTCATTTATTTCTGTGTCTGAGTATCCAGTTTAGTGTTAGGAAGTGGGTAGGAGTTCCAATGCTATTTTACAATAACTGCATTCAAAATTTTTAGTTATAGGTGCTGAGGCTGTGGCTCAGTAGCAGTGTGTGCTTAGCATACAGGAGGCTCTGTGTTCAGTTCTCAGCCACAACAACAAAAAAGCTAGAAATAATAATTTGTATATTATAAATTTATTGAGAATAAGAGACTAGTAAAAGGCCTTCCAACTTGAAAATAATCTTATGAAGAAGAAACTGTTATCATTCCATTTTGCAGATGAGGAAAAAATCTAGCACATGCGAGGTGTTGGGTTCAATCCTTAGCACCACATAAAAATAAATAAATAAAAATAAAGGTATTGTGTCCAACTACAACTAAAAAGAAATATTTAAAAAGAAAGTGAGGTGTTAAGCAACTCACCCCAATTTTTCATTTATATAGAACAGAGAGCTTCCATATAATTTGTTCCCCCAATTCCAATGGATGCTTGTGTCTGATGAGGAGGATTTCTTCTGTTATATAACACCTATTGTTTGTTATCTTTGCCTTCTCCCAGGGACAGTACTTCCTCATGGTATGCCAAGTGTTGATGGACATAGTTGGCCCTAGAACTGTATGACAATAAAATTATGTTGTTTTAAGATACAAAATTTTAGGGCTCGTAGTGTATTTCCGTGGTAGGGTATGTGCTTAGCATGTCTAAGGCCCTGGATTTAATCTCTAGTAGCCCCCACTCTCACAAAAAAAAAAAAGGTACTGAAATTTTGTAACTTGTTACAGCAGCAATTGAAACAAATACTAGTATGCAGGCCATCATAGGAAATATATTGAATTTATCTATTCAGGTCATTTTTCATCACAAGACTAATAACTCCCTGTGGCCAAGTACTATGTCCTTTTTAGTTCTAAACTCAGCATTATGTAAATACCATGTTAAAAAGGCATAGCCCTTTTAAACTGCCTTTTCCCTGGTCCTCTATTTTCTGTTTCTCTCTTCCACACTTAAAAACATGTGTGATTTTGTTGGGTCCACCCAGATAATCCAAGATAATCTTGCTCCTTGCAAGGTCAGCTGAACTGCAATCTTAGTTCCCTGAACATTTTGGTGTCTTGATAAATGAGCCTTTTAAAATGCAGTTCCCAGCATGAAACATGGTTTCCAGATGTTGTCTGTGCAGTGCAGAGGTGAACAAGCTATTATCTCCCTTGATTGGTACATGAGCTCTGTAGTTGTATTACTTTTGTAAGGCGAGAAAGCAACCTATTAATCATATTTATTTTACTTGTGTTCTTGTTTTTTTTGGACATTTTAAAATATGTTAAATTGGGCTTTCTCAAATTTATGCTTGTATCATTGATTATCTGAGTCCAAGAGCACAAAATACACTTATCTCTTTTCAATATTATTGTATTCATATTTTTACTTTCTTCTGGTGTAATGAACTAATTTACAATTGTGATTCCATCATGGAAGCATCAACAGTTTCCTCTTGATTAGATTCAACATTTATTGAGCAATTACTAAACACCTAGCATTGCACTAGATGAACTGGGTCATCTGCAAAATTAATATCATGTATCACTACAAGTGATTATAAATTTGATGAAGAGGACAGGGTTAAAATTATAGTCCTTCCTACAAAATGTGGGCAATTCACTATCAACACCTTCTGGGTGTTGTCAGGCTTGAATTATTCTAAACCACACAACCTTATCAGTCCCCATTTCTTTACTGTGTTTCTTGTTGTGAAATGGTTGCTAAATACCTTTTTGAAACCCAGATGCACCATATTGCTATTATGTTATATATGGTGTCATATGTTTTAACAAGGAAATGAGTTTAGATTTGGTACCAATGTGGCACCTAGTCCTGAGTGACATATATTAGGTCAGATGCAGGCTTTCGCCCACCCCTTCCACTCCTTCCTTTGATAGACTTTTGAACAAATGAGTCTAAAAATTTTAGGAAATAATATCAAATTGGACTGGAAAGGGATTCCCTTTTAAACGTAGGTTCCTTTTGAGAGGAGAGAGAGATTGGGGCTGATAAAACTCGTAACAAATAAAACAGTTGATAGAAAGGGATTGGGAAGTGGGATTTCTGCAAAAGCTAAGTGAAGAAGTAGCATTCACAGTTTGAGTTTGTGATTTTCCACACAATCCCAGAGCACAGCGGAGGGCGGCACAGTGTGGAGGCCTAGGATGGAGACCTTTTAACAAGAAGCCAGGCAGGGAAGTGAGGGCAGCTTTGAGGAATGTGCTGAGCTTTGCAAGAGGTGGCTTTCCAGTTCTCAGGCAAGTTAAATTAAAATTTCCTCAACGTATGTGATATTCTTATTCCTGAAACCTTCTGGTTTAAAGAATTGGCTTGAGCAATGTTCTGACAAATGGGGTGGTGAGAGAGCTTAATGACATAAGCAGGCAGTTCAAACACAGGTTCTTTCTCTGGCTCTCTGTGATGTACCTCAGTCACTCACACTGTGAGATGGGTCCCACCATGCACTGGGACCGTGGACTGGTCTCTCTGCCTTCAGAACCCCACCATTCGACTCTGTTCAGTGCTTTTTCTAAAGTGTCTGCTCCTTGTTTAAAATGCTTGGATGACTCCATTGTTTTTAGAATGGAAACTTGGTATATAAGACTTTGAGCCATTGTGGTCACTCCCCTCCTTCAGTCTCCCTCTATTTGAGTCCCTCAGAGTTACTGGTGTTTTGATCCCATCCCATGCCCTCTTGCCACCTTCATCTGCAGCTTTCACCATTTGGGAGGCCTTCTCTATATTTCTATCTTGCATTGAAATTTCAAAGTCAGCCAGGCAAGGTGGCATATACCGTAATCCCAGAGGCTTGGGAGGCTGAGGCAGGAGGATCTCAAGTTCAAAGTCAGCCCCTCAGCAACTTAGCAAGGCCTTAAAGTGACTTAGCGAGACCCTGTCTCAAAATGAAATATAAGAAAGGGATGGGGATGTGGCTCATTGGTTAAGTGCCCATGGGTTCAATTCCTGGTACAAAAAAGGAAAAAAAAAAAATTCAAAGTCATCATTTGTTTCTCCCAAATGCCTTCCCCAGCTTCTCTCTTTATAGGAATCAGAATCACATATAATAATATCTTAGTGATATTAATTCTTTTAAAAGATAAAGAAAGTCCTTATTTGAATGCCTGAAAAGTTTTACAGGATTCACAAATTCTCTATCATAGCAATTTGATGTTCGGTACATAAAATTTAGAGCAGGCCATTGTTTTGGCCTAACCTCTTGCAAGAGGGCCCCGAAAAACCAGACTAAACTGAAAATGGAGTCACTCATACCCAAGTTCTACATCACCAAACTAAAATGAAATTGTTATCTGACTTTTCCAGAAATCAGAAGAAAGAGGTAACTGTAGATTTCCCAACACAGGTCAGTTTTAATTGGCATGGTAATGAACTTGCTTCAGCTTTAAAAACATAACCTGAAGTAAACTGATGTTGTTTTCAACTGTTCTTACTCCTTGTCCCTTCCTTAAAAGGGGAAAAAAAACCTTAAAATGACTGATCTGCTTTCTGTTCCTTGTTTTTGCTTTCTGTAGCCTTTTTCTGACTATGAAACAAATCCCTTTGGCTCTGCCCATCAGAACACTTACTCTGTTTTATGGAACATAAGTTTCTTCATTCTAGAATCTCCAATGAAGGCAATTGAGATCTTTAAACAAAGTTTGTATTAATTTTGTCCTTTGACATTGCTAATGAGAAGTTCTGGTAACACCCACATCTGTTGACTAGGTTAGATTGCCTGAATCAGAAAGGACCAGTACCTGTAGGAACAGATGTCTCCATCCCCTCCTGCTGGTTCTTTCTCCCAAAGTGTTACAAACAGTTTGGCAGGGTGGGCATGGCGGCACACTCCTGGAATCCCAGGAACTCAGGAGACCAAGACACGAAGATCATAAGTTCCAGACCAGCCTCAGCAACTAATGGAGACCCTAAGCAACTTAGTGAAACCCTGTTTCAAAATAAAATAATAATAATAATAATAATAATAATAATAAAAAGGGCTGGGTATGTAGCTCAGTGGTAGAGTGACCCTGGTTCAATCCTCAGGACCAAAACAAACAAAGAAACCTGGGTTTGGTCTTTTTATTTCCTCCAGCTCTGGCCTCACCACTCAAACCCTTGCTTCAATGTACATTTTCCACAAAGTCTTCCGTGTTCCTTTCATCCAGAACTAATTAATTAATTCTAAAGTCCTTGCTTAGCGTCTGGATGGCCATCTTCAGTGGCAGCCGCCATTTTAGGAAAAGAGTTTCACTTTCCCACCCAAGGGCCTTTCTGAAAAAAGCTCACCACTCCCTCATACCGACCCAACCCTTAACAGGCCACATCAGGACCCACCTGGCTCTGATTCCTGAGCCTCCCCATAAAAGTCTCAGAACCTAAGCCTGTTTTGCCTCTCTCCTATAGAGAGAGGGCCTTTATTTGTCAGCTCTGTCGAATAAACTCTCCTGTGTATCTCTGCCTGGTCTCCATCTTTCATTTCTCACTTACCAGTCTTTTGTTCCTCGCTTTCCCTTCAGTAATCATCAGTGTTTACCTTGGCATATTTATATTTTTCTTAAGGAAAACTCTGGACAAGTTTTTGCTTCCTACAAACCATTCATTAAAAGAAAGGATCCTGGGCTGGGGTTGTGGCTCAGTGGTAGAGCAGTTGCTTAATATGTGCCAGGCCTTGGGTTCCATCCTCAGCGCCACATAATAAATAAATAAAATAAAGGTTTTGTCTCCAACTACAACTAAAAAATAAATATTAAAATCAAAAACAAGAAAGAAAGGATCCTTATGGCAAGGGTTCATCCTAACACTTTGCATTGACTTAAAGCATTTGATCCAGGTTAAATTGGACTTTTATTTTTATTCAGGAGACTTTTGCTAAAAAATCTATAAAATAGCTTATTTTGGACATCAGAGCCTCCACTGGCTATTGATTTGAGTTGAGATCTGTAAGTATTTTGCGTATAGATCAACTTCTTTTTTTGTGGGGAGGGGAGTGGAGAGAAATAGAGAAGGAACCATCTCTCTTTTTTTTTCTTTCACAATTCACTTCTCCTTGTCTCTATTTTCGTTATAGCCAAACCCAATTAATAAACATACCCTAGTTCCACCCTGCTCTCTATGCAGCTTTCTCTCTTAGAATATTCTTTCCCCCTCCTTTCTGTCAAATTCCTACCAAGATTCAAAGAGTTTTAAATGCCCTTGGAAGCTATCCTGGTTGACTGATCTGAGTGTGGTCCCCTCCTTTGACCTACCTCCAGTGTCATTTGTCTGTTCTGCTCTAGGATCTATCCTCTTTTCTGTTATTTACTTTCACTCTTTCTGTATGCCTTTCCTTTTAACTAAATGGGAATTTCCTCTAAAACATAGTGTCATCTTTGGAGCTATGTCTCCAAAAACTAAAGCCTGGAGCAAAGTAGGTGATCAATAAATATTTGTTGAATTAACAATAACAGCAAAAAAGGTCACTCAATAAGTTACTTCAATAAGTTACTAAATAGTTATATCAATAGGCATCTGTTACATTGAACTGATCATAACATTTTTTCATCTTTGAAAGACATCATGATGGTATAGATGAGAGGAATAATTAGAAATATTGTGGGCAACATGGGTGACCTAGATCTCTGTAGAGACAGAGAACTTTATGTTTAACCCATATGAACAAAACTCTTCTCAGAACATTCACTCGATTTAATTACAAACTAAGTTAAAGATGAATCTTGGGGTACTTTGCATCTTCTCTTTGTTCTCTCACTTTATTGTGTTACCGTATTGGAAACACACACCATATATATTAAAGGATCAAGCTCTTTCCCAATGTACCTCTTTATTAATGTCACACAAGCATGTTCACTTGAGATTCTTCATTAACTCGTATACTTTGGGTTTGTACACTTGTCTGTAAGCATATTACATTTCAATAATGAAAATTTTTAAAGAAAAGCTCAGTAGCAGGCTTAATAGCAGAAAAGATAAAACTGAAGAGCTACCTGGTGATATGGAAAATGGAACCAATCATCCCTACAGAATAGAAGACAAAGAAATGAAGAGATGAAAAACATACTAGAGAAGTAGAGAGACTTGGATGAAATACTTGGAAGTTACAAAGTCTTTTTAATGATCTGATGGAATAAAATACACCCAATTAAGACAATGCTCAAATAAATGACAAAATAAATAATACCTGAAGACAGAAATGAGATCTCACACTAAAAGGCATGCACCAATGAGATGAAGCAACCTCACAAATTTACATGAAATTTTGTCATTTTGGCTTATTTAAGAAAAAATAAAAAATATATAAAAGCTAGAGGAAACCAAACAGATAACTTCAGTTTTCTTCCTTCTAATACTGGGTAAGAGGGCAATCAAGTAAAATCTTCAGTGTTGAAGGGAAACAAGTTTGAATTGGGAGTGAAGGTTCAGCCACAGTGGAAGTGTCAAGAGATCATGATGTGGCATACCCCATAGCTGCTCAGTGGACTTTCATGTGGGCAGAGCCCTGTTTGACTGAGGTGTGCATTCTTCCCCCAGGTGATTCAGAGATGACAAACTCAGGCAAAACAAACTTTGCCATACATTCCAGGATCTGCCCTCTGCTCCCTTAGGTGACCTAGTAATAGCCTGGCTCACCAGGGACACCAGAGCTAGACAGCAAACGCCCCCGGGTGGCTGCTCACCAAGTTGCACATATTCTCTCACCAGGAAGGCCATTCCCAACTAAAAACTGCTGCAGGCCTGGTGAAGTGGTCTTGTGCTGTCCAGGTTTCCTGGGAAATGCTAAAGTAGCACAAACACAAGCTCCTAGTCCCAGGTGACCACGAAGGCTGCATCCTGTGTAGCCTGGTTCAAGCACACCTCTGTGAAGACCAAGTGCACTCTGGGGGGACCTTGCTACAAGTGTAATCCGATAAACCAACCATTATCCCTATCTCAAGTTGATGGTGGTGTATCTTAGTCTATGCCAACTGCAGTAAGCATTCTCCTTGACAGGGATTGGTATTGAGAGGGCTGGGAGACTTAGTCCTGCAAATCAGATGAGAGAAAACTGCTGGTTGGCTCATGTAAAAGATCTGCTTTCCTGTAAAGAGACTAAGAGAGGAACTGGTAGAGTATGCTTTTCTTGGACATTGACCTGTCTGCCCATAATTTCTGAGACTGTAGTATCCATAGCCCACAAGGGAGTCAACCCTAGAGCAGAACAGAAATATAGAGAATGGTGAGAAGGACTTTCTCTTTACATGACAAGGAGCAGGTCTATCTCAGGACCTCCTGGTAAGTGAAATAATTGAGTTTCTTTGAGTTTTAAATCTATTTGAGGGGCTGGGCATGTGATTTAGTGGTAGAGTACTTGCCTCGCATGCATGAGGTCTTGGGTTTGAGCTCTAGCATTTAAGACAAAAACATTTGAGTATGGACTTTTCTATTAATTGCAGCAAAAAGCTTCCTGAGACATATCAGACTTGAAAATTATCATCCACAGATCCTCTTACAGAAATTATTCCAGAAAAAAGAAAAATTAATTCAGGAAGAAGTGATGAGATTCAAGAACATTGGTGAGCTAGGAATCAAGTAAAACTTAGGGTTAAGAATAAGTAAGTGAATGTAACACAAACATGTGTGAGCAATTAACAATAATATCTAGCAAAATTAAATAAGTGTTACACGGATTTTAGAGAGCATGCTACAGGAGAAACAGAGGAATGATGTCGGAAGTTTAAAGACTTCATAGATGTGATGGGTAATTTCACGTGTTAACTTGACTGGCCACGGGATGCCCAGATAATTGTTTCTGAGTATGTCTGAGAAGATGTTTCTGGAAAAGATTATTTTTGAATTGGCAGATTGAATAAAGAAGATTGCTTTCCCCAACGTGACTGGGCATCAAATAATCTAATTTGTTCTGTTCAATTGAGGGCCTGAATAGAACAGAAATGTGGAAAAAAGGAGAATTTTCTCTCTCTCTCTCTCTCTCTCTCTCTCTCTCCACCTGACTACTTGAGCTGGGACATCAGTCTTTTCCTGCTTTGGGGCTGGTGCTGATACTAGAGGCACTTCAGTTTTTAGGGCTTTGGATTTGACTCAGATCTTATATCACTGCTTCTCTTGGTTCTCAGGGCTTAGACTCAGATTAGAACAATACCATCTGCTTTCATGGATCTCCTGCTTGTGGATGACAGATCATGGGACTTCTTAGCCTCTGTAACCATGTGATCCAATTTTTTATAATAAGTCAAAGTGTGTGTGCGTGTGTGTGTGTGTGTGTGTGTTTAGTTAGCTTTTGCATCCTTGTGACCAAAATACCATTCAAGAACAACTTAGAGGAGGAAACGATTATTTGGGACTCATGGCTTTGTTCTCTGTCCGTAGATATGGATGCCATTGCTCTGGGTCCAAGGTGATGCAGCACATTGTGAGGGAAGGAAGGGCCCAGAAGAGGAAAGCTGTTGGCTCATGGCAAGGTAGGGAAGGAGAAGGCAGGAGGAACCACAGAATGACATTTCCAGGGTATGTTCCCAGTGACCACCCAGTCAGTCCATTCAGTCCACTATTGTGGACCAATTAGGTCACAACTCTCTTAATCTAATCATTTATCTTTTCATATTTCCTGCATTAACAGGAACTTTTGGATGACACCTCATATCCAAACCATAGCACTGTGTAATTGTCTATGAGTTCTGTTTCTCTGGAGAACACTGTCTAATGCAATAGATGAGGCAGCATTCAATCTAGGCCTTGAAGTTTGATAGGATTTTTGGGGTGGAGAGGTGGTTGAAGGAACAGGGTGAAATGCATGAAAAGCTGGGTCCTCAGTGGGTGGTAAACAGAGAGTGACTGGCGTTCTGAGAAGTTTGAAGTCCAAAGCGCTCTTTGGCTTATGATATACTTCAGAAATAAAATAGAAAATATTATCATTCCTATGTGCCCAAATGCAGGACACACATATTTCTTATGTGGCAAATCTAGTTTCTGTATATTCAGAAAAAATAATAATGTTGGAAAAGGTCAAAGGAAGGGCACCTTAAACCATCAGAAGGGCAGAGGCACTTCTGGGGATATGATGATAGACTAGAAAATGAGGGGTTTTCTAACTGTACTGACAAAAAGAAAAGCAGGAATGCATTTTGAGAGACTTAGCAACTTTCAAAGGAGTGTGGAAAAGGTAAATATGAATTAGCTCACCAAAGAGATTTTTATTTTGATGGGGTTAGTGAACAGATGACTGAAAAGCTTACTGAATTAAAATTTTTAAAAACCAAACAACAACAACAACAACAACAAAAAAAAACCTGTGTTATTTTCCCAATTCTGCTGCTTATTAGCTGTGTCAGAATAATAATTGATTGGCAAATCAACAAATCTCTCTGAACCCCAGTGACCTCACTGATACAATGTCATCTTCCTGATCTTTATATGATAGGGAGGGACTCTATAGATGCATAAAGGTAACTTGCTTTTTTAGAGCATTTTTTTTTTTTTTTGATGTGATGAGACTGGCCATGCACCGGGTGTGATTAGGAGGTGAAGGTGTTGGAGGCTGGAAAGCTCAGTTCCAGGTGGTTGTGGCCCACACAGAATGCAGGAAGCCACCAGGTTTGGTTCAGGCAAACTCTGGAAGAGAGCAATATGGGCATGGAACCAGGTTGGAAGTGGATTGGAGACACAGATAGAAAAAAAAATCTAATAATTTCTTTCTAACAGTATGGGAACTATGCCAAGACTTGCAGCTTTGGTCTAGAGGATGCAATTAAGGGTAAACATTGAGGGGAAAAAATGAAATGGAAGAGAGCCTGACCCCTTTTTGAAGCTGTAATGACATAATTTGCATGCTTAGCTCATGAGCTTCCACCAAGCCACAGTAGAATCATTTATGTGCCTTCTGACCTTCAGGAAGCTTGGCAGAGGTGGAGCACCCAGAGAGGAAGGCGGGGAATCAGATCTTAGGCCCATGGTGTGGGCAAGGACACAAAACTTTCCCCAAAGAATGAAACCCTTGAAGGAGCCTCCCTGCCTGATTTATCCATTGGCCTCTTCCTCTCCATATCCTACACTGGAAATGAGGCATTGGCTTAGGAATTTGCAGAGACACTTAGACTTCATTATCTGATGGCTTCCACCGCTGAAAAGACTAAACCAGTTATATTTCCCCAGTGGGTCGTTTAAAAACATTAGTAATTTTGTTTGTCGATTGTCACACTGATGCGGGGATCAGGACTAATGTTACCTGGCAGGTGCTGGGGATGTGAACATTTGGGAGCTGCAGGAGTCCTGCACAATCAAGAATTGTTCCAGGCCTGGTGTAATTCTCATATGTCCAACTGGGCAGTCATGAATTTGTAGAAACCTATGTATTTAAAACAAAAGCCTAATTACATGTTACATGCAAACACAATGTATATAGTGTATACAGTGATAATACACCCTAAATTTCCTAGGAATAAAACTTTGTACTTTAGCTTTGTTCAGAACTTTTAAAAAAAACGTTATTCATTATTTGGGAGATTTGAAACACAGAAAATTGCAACACTACTCAAAGAATTAGTTGTCTACATACCACATTCATCTTGGTTGGTGTTTTTAGTTGATGAATTCAAAGGCCATTCTCCACCTAAATGTAGCTTTTATTTCATTATATTTTCTAGTATGTACTTATTCCCAAGCATTTATATACTGGGACACATATTGTTTTATTTGAAAACATATTCTTATTTTTTGTTTAATTTATATTATGATTAAAGTATTGCCTTGACTTAAAAAATTTATATTGACTACTAATCTCATATAAGGACAGTAAAGGGGCTTAATAAAATATTTGTTGCAAAAGGTAGCATTGGGTCTGATAGGCATGCGAAGCACTTTTTAGACTTAAGATGACAGAAAAAGCAGGAGTTAGGAACATGACTTATATAAAATGCCTGTTACCAACACATTATACCCCTCCCTGATTCAATTGGAAGATAATTATAACAAATATTTAAGTGAAAAAAGGATAAAAAAACAAAGCAAAACAACACAAATTTGGGGGGTTGCCCATAGTGCCTCAGTGTAAGATTTTTAATTCTTTCTTTTTAAGACAGAAGTATGCCAGTATCAGCAAAAACAAGGTGCTAAGCAACTCAGTGAGACTCTGTCTCCAATAAAATACAAAATAGGGCTGTGGATGTGGCTCAGTGGTCAAGTGCTTGAGTTTAATCCCTGGTACCAAAAAGAAAAAGAAAAAGAAAGAAAGAAATTTTCCTACATGCCGTAGACATTGAAAACATCATGCTTAGTGAAATCAGATACAGAAGGACAAATATTATATGATCCCAACTTAGACAAAGTACCTAAAGTAGACAAATTCAAAGAGGAAAAAAAAATGATTGCTAGGGTCTGGGAAGGAGGAATTGGAGAGTACTGTTTAATGAGTACAGAGTTTTTGTTGGGATCATAAAAAGTTTTGGGGTGGTGATGGTTATACACCATGTGGATGTATTTAATGCTACTAAATCATATATTTAAGAATAATTTCAGTGTTAAATACTATGTTATGCCTATTTGATCAGAATAAAAATATTAAATTAAAAAACAAACTTTGCCTTTTTGGTTTTTCTTTTTTCCTGTACTGGGGATTAAACCCAAGGGCACCCTTCACTGAGCTACAACCTCAACCCTTTAATTTGTTGTTGTTAACTTTGAGACTGGGTCTCATTAAGTTGCCCAGGCTGGTCTTGAACTTGTGATTATAGCATAAATAGTTGTTAAAAAAGCTTAGCTTCCTGATACAGTTCAGTTACTAGAATCTGTAGATTTAACATCATTTTACCTTCCTATTCACATCCTTTCTTTCCAATTCTGTGTCTTACACCATAAACACCATTTTATTAGAAGGAATAAATAATAAGTAAGTGCTGTGTAGGAAACTTTCATATCACTGTTGACCCCCCAGATCTTCAACTGCTGCTTTTAAAATAAAGCAGAAAAGATGACCTTTTGACATATATGGAAGATTTATCATTCCCCAACATTTGAATGAATTCAAAAGGCCTTAGATTCCTTTTCTTGGACTGTCTTTCATGACTTCATATGAAAGCAGACTTTGGGCTGTCAGCGGCTGGGGTTGTACCCACTGAAACAATTACACAAAAGGCCATTTCCTACACAGAGGTGGGGGGATAAAAATCATAAAAAAATAAGGTAATTTCCTTCAATATCTAATTGTGGGATTATAGGAGTCTGATTTGTGTTTCTAGATTTTTTTTTTGGTGGGGGAGGGATACTAGGGATTGAACTCAGGGGCATTCAACCATTGAGCCACATCCCCAGCCCTACTTTGCATTTTATTCAGAAACAGGGTTTCACTGAGTTGCTTAATACCTTGCTTTTGCTGAGGCTGGCTTTGACCAATCCTCCTGCCTCAGCCTCCTGAGCTGCAGGGATTAGAGGTGTGTGTGCGCCATTGCACTCAGCCTAGATTTTTAATCTAAAGGCAGTTTTTAAAATGTTGTCATTTCCCAGGTCTTTTCTTTATGATCATCCTAAGAACAGATTCCTACCATGTGGACAGAGTTTCAAGAGGACACAAGCTTAAGGAGAAACTTTATCCCCTTTAGTAGATTGGGAAGATGGAAGGCAAGGATTCATTCTCCCCACCATCTCCTTGCTCAGCCTGACCCTGGGTGGAGCTTGGACCTCTCCACTGTCATCTGTGACTGAACTCAGGGCTGCCATGGGCTGTATAGTATTTTTAAGTCTCTTTATTTTCTGGGTGAGAGATTACTTTAAATGAAATATTGGTCTTCATAATTTTGTTACTCTGTGAATGAAAAATGTCTCTCTCCATGACTCCATAGCTGTAACACTCTTTGTTCTGACAGACAAGCTGCCAGGTGAACCATTAAATGTACCCAGATGGGCTACGAATTTACATATCTCACAGAACTGAACTGCCTACCTAGGTGTTTCCACCACAGGTCAGGGGCCAATAGGAAGCAGTATCAGCCTCCAGATCACCTGGGTAGTGCCATAGAAACTTCAAAAAACCTGACCTCTCGGAGACATCAAAGTTCTTTTTTTTTTTTTTTTAATTTTGTAGGTAAGGCAAATAATAGAGTCTTTGTATTTTTATCAGAAAAGCTAATGAAGTTTACTTCTTTAGAACTTGGAGTGAATAGTAAACAAAATTATGCTGTCACTCTCCCTGGAGTACATCCAGTGCTGTCACATTAAGCAAACATTTCTTCTCATGGGAACACAGCACTTGATGGCTTGTGCAGGCAGAAAGAACTGAAGAAAAGAAAATATGTTGTATTTGGAGCCATGTGTGATGGGAAAGACAAGTGGGATCAGCCTTTTAAGTGTTTGCAATTTTAAAGAACTATAGGAAAACTGATTTGGGGCCACCTCTGTGTCAGTGGGGACCTTGTTCTAAAATGTCAGTGGGATGGACCTGGCCCTCAGAGTTCCTCATGGGAAGAGGAGGGGCATTTAGGGTGACAAGGGCAGATGGGCACTGCATGGGGAGGCAGGGCTAAAGTTTCAGGTGACTTTGGGGATCTCTTCATCAGATGGAGGCTTACTTGGCCTGGATTGCACAGGAGGCTGGAGAGAGGGGCCTTCATAGCATTAAGAACACCACTTCTCCCCTCTGCTGATTCCATGTCTCTGCTGCTCTGTGATTCTGCTGAGAGCATCTGGGACCAACGTGACACAGAACACGATGACTAACTGCCCACAGAGGGAGAGGGACAAAACTGGCTGGTGGAAAGCCCTAACCCGGGATTTAGAAATTTGTCCCCTAAATGGGGACTGAAGCTGTTGAGAGTAAACAAATGAGCTCATTTTGAGAAAGAAGTATTTATGACCAAACATGACAGGTATAAAATGCTGGAGAAACAACTTTACGACTATGAGAAAAAGTGGGGCGGTTGACCCACGGGCCTGCCCTGCTGTGCAGTGTTAACAGCTTTCTCCCCACTGTGCTCCTTGGCAGAAGAGAGTGGTACTGCTTTTCCCCTGTCCCTAGTAAAGTTGTCCTGGACTCTAGCTGGCGCCCTGGTGGACAGACGCCACTGACTCTATTTCAAGTGGCATGTGGGGGTACAGCTCGCCGCAGAACTGGGTTCTCTTGTGGTCAAGGAGCATACAAAAGAGCAGGAGAAGGAACAGCCACGTCAAAGCCTGGCTTGTCCACGGGACATTCCTCTGCCAGGAACCACGGGACGCCCGACCCCAGTACAAGAAGGCCACATGGAGAAGCTGGCAAAAGAACTAGCCATTGGCACAGCACAGGAAGCAGTTCCTGCGGGTTTTTGCCGCGGCCACACCGCCAGTGTTACACAATGTGAGGTGATGGGGGGGGGGAGTGGTTTTTCTTACTCTTTCAGATGAAAATAGCATTTCCTCGACAAATTAATAAAAAATAAGTTTTTTTTTTTAATGTGAAGAATGATCTGGAGCTATTTGTCCATTAGCTGATGAAATAAATGATATGTGAATGTTGGAAAAACAAATGGGTACATTACAGTTTCTTTCCCTCAGCTCACTCCCCATGCTGAGACAGACAAGCGAGTTTCATCCTGGTCAGGAGCATGTGGTTTGATGGTCAGGGGACAGGCCAGGGAGTCACAAAGTCTGGGTTGTATTCCCAGCTTTGCCACTGACTCACTGGGTGACCTTGACCAATAGCTGCACCCTTGGTATCAGTATCCAGAAAGCAGGATGTAATGACAGACCCCAGAGAGGAATCTCTGAGCAGTTTCTAGGCATCTGGGCTTCGATACTCTGAGGTCCTATGCCGGCAAAGATGACAAGAATTCCAAATTTAATTTTCTCGCACAGGGAAGCATGGTTGAGAGCTTTTAGAAACATTTAAGGTAGAAAGCGTGATAAATCCCCACAACTGTCAGAGGTAACTTTGATATATAGCTTTAAAGACTCTCAACTCTCCAAAGCCACCTTGTCACCTTCCAAAGTTTCATGCTCTTGGACCCTTTGAGTTTATTTGAAAACAATTTAAAATTAAATTCCATGGCACTGAGTCATCTCCTGCCAGCCACTAAATACTGAGATGAAAATCTCTTGTGACATTTAACACAATGGCTGTTCAGAGGTCTTGCCTAGATGTTTTAAAAACTTTTATAATCTGGCTTGTTACTTTTCTTTAGAATCTTAAGAATTTGAAAAACTGTTACATGTACTTTTCAGCCAGAAAGCAAATACCTGGGATTTGAGATGAGGACACTCATCATTCATCAGACCTGATTGTTCCTTTGTCCAATAAGTATTGATTCTTTCTTTCTTTCCTTTTCTTTCTCTTCTTCTTACTCAAGAGTGCTTTACCACTGAACCACACCCCCAGTCCTTTTTAATTTTTTATTTTGAAACAGGGTCTCCTAAGTTGCTGAGAACTTGCAATCTTCCTGTTTCAGCCTCCTGAGTCACTGGGATTACAGATGTGTGCCACCATACCTGACTAGGGATTCCTTCTTGAAAGGAAAGGATGGCGCTGTGGAGATGGTAACTGACAGAGTAAAAGTCAGTAAACTGCATTCTGGTCTTGGCAATTCCAAGGTAGATAGTAAAAAATGATTTTTTTCTGGTGAAAAAGTACTTTGTCCCTAGAAATCAGTTTCCCTATTTTCAAAATGAGGATATGTCTCATGGATTTTTCATTTTTGATGCCATGGACCCTTCCTCTAAAAGTTTTATGCATTGTTCCAGGGATTAAAGAGCTCTAGAAAAGGAAACTTAGTCCCTTTACCTTCTGCTAACAAGCCTGGCTAGAAACTTTATGAATTCTTCAAGTCACATTCACATACAAGAAAGACTGTGGGTGAGAGCAGGGAGGAGGAATTGGGTATGTTTACAGCCAAGCAATGTGGGTTAGTGACTACTGTGCTGGATTGAGAGATGCCTATTTTTGGTTTTGGTCCAGTCATTAAAAATAGAAGGTATTAAAAGTTTGGATGAAAGCCACTTTGTAGTGTTCCTTTTGATGTGCCCTTGCCCTGTGCCCACATAAACTCTGCATACTCCCAGTTAACTATAACACCTCATTCCTTAACCGTTCTTGTTACATAAATTTTTGTGCATAGAATTTTTTCCTTACAGGATTAGTTTGGTTTAAGGAAAACAAACCCTGATAAAGTATTTTCTGAAGTTACTTTTTACTCAGTTACAATAGACTTTTAAAATTATACAAATGCTCACTAAAAAAAAAAAAAGTGTAACATAAAGTAGAAGGATAATTTCCCTGGCAACCCTAGTAACCAAGTATAGTTGCTGTTAACATTTTGACATTTTTATTCAGAAGCTTTTTCTATGCATATGTTTTCTTACATACCATGTAAAACATATAAAAAATGGGCTCATACATTTTAAAAAAATGGCCTACTGATTTAAATATATATGTATATATATGCTTATACATATATACACACACACAAACACACAAACATGTGTATCCTCAAAATGTGTGTGTCCACACACACACATACACAGCTGACTGTATGTAGCAGATAGATTCTATAATTTTCCAACATTATGCTATATTCTAAGTCATGAAGGCATCATTCATTTTTTTCATTGATGAATATTTAGCTTTACTAATATTCACTTTTATAAACAATAATGAATTGAACATCTTCATATGTACATTTCAGTGTATGTGTCCACTTATTTCTATTGAGTATATTTCTTAAAGTTGAACACCTTTGTCAAATTGTATCTACATTTAAAATTTTAATAGTGGTCATCAGAAAGGTTGGTATGATCTATATTAGTAAAACAGGAATACTGATGAGTTCTTGGTTTCTACTAGAAAACAGAATAGCACTGCTTCTTTTAAATGCTTGTTGATGGACTTTAAAATGCAGTCTTTCTTGGTAAGTGCCAAACTGAATACTCTGAAAGGAGATACTGACTGAAGAAAAATGGTTAAACAACCACATGATTGGCTCCCCAGGTGAAACAGTGGGTTTCAAGGTTCATGATGATTTTCAAACTCAAGGAATATAGACCCCTTTATCCTTATTTATTGAGAATAATTCCCTTTCTCCCACCATTTTTATTTTTAAAACACATGACCCTTATTTTAAAAAGAGGGAGTGAATGCAGACAAAAGTAAGGCTAAATTGATGTATGGCAGGAAAATGGTTAACCAGGAAGCAATTATACCACTACCTATCCCTCTTAAGTTACAGTGGGCTCAAGAGGGACTTACCCCTGAAGGATGAAATTAACTTGTTTGAGATCAGCACTTTGATTTTACTCAACCAGCTGAAGAAGAAATACTATTATTTTTGCACTGTGAATTGATCTACTGCACTACACAATGCTGGCCTGTCACTCATAGTGACAACCCAGACAGGGGCCTTACTTTGATCTCTGGAAAGTTAAGGCGGCAATGCAGGAGTCAGTGTGGAGGAGAGAATTCTTATTCCAGGCTCTGGGACACAGACACTCCAGGCCAGGAAGGAAACTGGTGGGAGTGGCATCTTCTGCAGAAATGGATCTTCTGCATGAAAAGTATCATTGGAGATACGGAGACAACTGCTTCTCCTTTCAAGCAACACTGCTATCATTACCTTAAGATTTCACCTCCTTTGCAGAAATTGGAAATATTAAACCAAGGCCTTCTTCTTTAGCTTGAAACTCTTAATAAGGAGAGTCTCTACAACATTGATTAATAGCTACCCACAAATATTCAAATCACCCATCATTCTCTCCTGAATAAATAGAAGGGACAACAGATATAGCACAAGAAGCTGTCTTGTGACTATAAGATGCCATGCCACTGTGAGAAATTATTAACATGTTTAATGAAAAGCTGAAGAGACTATGACTCCTTTGAAACAGCCCATCAATCTAGAATTACTTAAAATGGAGAAGAAATGTTTATAAAGAGAATTAGACTCAGGCTTCAAGACTACAATTACTCTAAGGAATAAGTTGATTAATTGTTTCTCTCTATCCCATTTCACTTCCTCTTACCCTCCCCATACTCTAGAACACAGGTTTAAGTTCAATCTAGAGTTTTAAATTACCAGTAGAAAAATTATTTTTCATGTTACTGGAATCAAACCAAGACTTCATACTTGCTAGGCAAGTGCTCTACCACTGAGTTTAACCCTAACTCCTAGAAATTTTTTCTGAAGATGAATGCATTTTAACTACTGAGATGAGATTGAAAATAGCACAGAAACTCAATTTATCTATTCTTCTTTCTTTGGGGTTGAATTAAAGGATGCTTTACCACTGAGCTAACCCCATTTTTTTTAACATTTGTTTTTTAGTTGTAGGGGGACACAATACTTTTATTTTATTTTTATGTGGTGCTGAGGATTGAACCCAGTGCCTCACACATGCTAGACAAGTGCTCTACCTCTGAGCCACAACCCCAGCTCATCCCAATTTATTTTTATTTTTATTTTGAACAGGATCTCAATAGGTTTCTGAGGCTGGTCTTAAACTTGCAATCCTCCTGCTTCTGCCTCCTGAGTTGCTGGAATTATAGGTGTGTACCACTGCGTCCAACTTACAAACTTTTAAATAGTTGATTTGAATGGGTTTTAAAATGAGGGGATATAGAAAACTTTTCAGTCCCTTGAATCTGTGATCATACTTGGGTTTTGCTTCATCTAAGTGTCAGGAAGCCCTAGGCAGGTATCCTCTGTCATGCCGCAGATAATCTCAATTGTAGAGAATGTTCTAACGATGAGTATATATGGAGCAGACTTCTATTTCCCTGACATCTACAGAGAGGTATATTGTGTCACTATCAATATTATCTATTTTTTCTTCCTGATATTACTGTGGTCTCTTCATTTTAAAGATTTGGCTACACATTTTGTACACTTATTCACTGACAATGGAAAAAATTCACTCATGCAAAATAATTAGGAATAAAAAAATTCAAGTTTTCTTTGTTTTCTAACTTGTTGGCCAGAGCTGACCATTTACATATGTTTTTTAAAAAAGCAACTTCTGACTATGATAATTGGTTGAGGACATATAGCCATAGCCCAGTTCTCTTTGCCTTTCATTTATCTGTCAGTTTGCCTAAAGATATTAACTTTAGAATCAATCTTCAATAGTCATCTTAAGGATTCAAGGACTTGAATTTACTTGGGAGAAGAAATATATTACCTGATCAACATAGTAGCCTGACTAATTTACACAAACGTCCCTATATTCCATTATATCTTAGAAGAGAACAAGACTCAAGACAAAAATTGAAAGGAAATCAATAGAGAATAGAAACAGGGGTTCCTGCCCAGGATCAGTCCTAGAAGCCCAGCAAGTGGCCCAGGGTGCTAGGTCTCAGTTATGATGTCCCAAAGGTCTAGAGTAGGGTCTGGTGCTGAATGAATGAATAAAGGGATGAATGTATGGGTGTCAGGGTGAGAGGGTGTTTAATAAGTGTTGATGGTGGGAGCAGTCTCATAAAAATGACAGTAGAGGGATGGGGGTGGTACGGGTATATAGGGAGTAAATTTGTTGAAATTTTTTTTAAGAGCAACTCTCAAAGCCTGGAATTTGTTTTGGAAACAGTGACCCATAGCCATTGCCTCTTGCCAGATGTGCTGGGTTTAAAGAGGGTGGGGACTTCTTTTATGGCTTTTCTTCCTGCACAGGGACCCACAGTATTAGCCACATTTTCTTCATGTCCTTGCAGAACGCAATGAGCTCAGTCTTATGTCCAGTAGACGGCGCTGTTGTACTCCAACCTTGATGGCGATGCCATCTTTCTTCTTCCCAGTGGTTCATCCCAGGTTTTCATAATAAAAAAGTTCTCAGACATTTGGGTAAAGATTCTTGCCCCCACTCCAAACTAGATGCAAAAATATCTCTGTTCAGGGGCCTCACCCCTATGTCTTTACAAATTATTATAAGAAAGAAAAAGAAAAACATTTATGTTTCTCCTTTTCTGGGAAACAACAACTCAAACCTCCCTAGGATAAGGTCCTGATACCTTTGACTGAATTAAGCAGCTAGAGGCAAGGAGGAGGTAATGGTGGCCAAATAATCTCCAACACTCAACCACCACCCTGTTTGGGTAGAAGGTCTCAAGTAACAAACTTGGTGGGAGGCCTGAGCTGAGCAGAATGAGTCCTCCTTCCAGGGCACAGGGCAGTACCCAAGGCCATTGTGAAGGTAGGTTTAGGGGCTGCTGCTGAAGGTTTGGACAGCAGCTATCCCCAAATGCCAATTGCCAATGAATCCACAGGGCAGCACTGGTTGTGACCTCAAAGGGACCAAGGAAGATGCCACTCTGGCCTAAGGTCGAACTGCGTTGTTGACAGGCGAAGGAATTTGGACTTTGGTTGGGTGAGGAGAGGAAATATGGAAACTGAGGGAGAAGCCACCACCGGTCAGGGAGGGTGATGTTCCTTGTCTCTTAAGAAGCAATTTAGGAAGCCCCAATCCATTAGTTATTTTGAGAAATATCACTCTCTATTGAGTAAGTCCTCACAAAATAAAATGAGCTCTTTAGTTGAGGAGAGAACTAACTGTGGTTCCATTCCACAGAGAGTAAAAACCACATCAAAAAAGAGGTCATTTCACAACACATATGTTCTCCTTGACTTTGATTGTTGTAAAACTGATGTGCAACTAGGAACTACAGAAAATTCTCAAAGCACAGAACTACTTCATGAAAATTCTTAATTGTAGCTGTGGGTGGGGGAAAACAAGTTCGATTAGGGATGGAAATATCTGGGTTTGAGTCTTGAGTCCTCCCTTTTCTGGTTCTGGAAGGTTTTAGTATACTGAGTCTCAGTTTCATTCCCATAGAATGGGGATACTTATTCTTATCCTATCTCCCTCATAAGTTACCGTAAGAGCCACACATGGAAAACAGTTTGTCAATTCCAGCATGCCACACAAGCATGAGGATTTATATTTGCTAGAGATCAGATCCTTTTCCTTCCACTTCCCAAATGTCCCTATGTCTCAGCATAGAATACAGAAATTTTACATAGTGAATACAAAAACATATGAATAACAAACAAAGATCCATGGGATGATTGAATCACATCATGATAGACTAATGTTCAGATTTATTTCCATCCTATGCGGTAGGTGTCCCAAAGCCCAGCTAGCTGCTGGTTATTGTAAAGCCCTGAATCCAGAAATCCTCAAAATTTAGTTTTGTCCATTGCTATTGCTTCTCAGCTGATTACTACAGATAGAAACCAGAAAAGACCACTCTGTGACCTCAGAAATTTGAGCAAAATACTCTATACAGATTGTATTTACAGAAGAAATATAATGAAGACAAATAGGAGACATATGTAATAACCTTGAATACTGATGTGAAACTGTTCATGGCAAACTGATGTCTACAGAAAGCAGAGCAAGTAAGAGTTAAGATGTTATATACTTGTAATAGGAATAACACTAAGAAATACAACTCAACAGATAGAATGAAAAACACAAGTGGGAAAAAATTGTGTTATTAAAGACCTTAAGTCCTTCAGAATATCCCCTAAGTGAGCTACTTTAAACTCTTTTTATGAAAAGACAGGACATAAACAAATGCAGATAAACACACCAAAGAAAGTCCAGAAGTCTTTTCTGCACATATTTTTAGGCTATTTCTTTGAACTAAAGGGAATACAGAATTAGAATAACTGACTAGTAAAATAAATCCAAATAGGGGAACCAAATAACTGAAGGCAAATATTAAAACCTGGTGTTTGGGTTTATTTTGTGTCTTCCCTCCCCCACATGAGACCTTGTGAGCACTTACCTCCCACATCCTCTTTTACACATCTTTGTTATGCTCTGCGTAAGTGAAAAGGCCACTGGATCTGGGTGTGCAAGAGAATTCTGAAGTGAAAACTATTGAAGCTATTTAAAAACCTCTTAATCACCAAGTTTAATTCAGCTTCCAAATAAATGTCTAGTATTAGGGGAAGAATTAGTTAAATACTCAGTAGCATGATGAATTATTCTGCAGTCATTTACATAAGTGGAAAATGTTTACAATACAATGTAAAGAAGGACAATAGGAATTCAAAATAGGAATTCAAAATAGGATTGCACATCATCTGGAATCTATGTACAAGTATAAATGTAGAAAGAAAATATGTGCAGTATAGTCATGTGCTTGCTGATAACATTAATTTCAATGCTGATTTTAAATTGCATTTTATTTATTTATTCTTATTATTTAAAAAAAATTTTTGGTACTGGGGATTGGACCCAGGGATGCTTAACCACTGAGGCACATCCTTTGCTCCTTTTTAATGTTTTATTTACAGACAGGGTCTCACTGAGTTGCTTAGTGTCTCGCTTTTGCTGAGGCTGGCTTTGAATTCATGATCCTCCTGCCTCAGCCTCCTGAGCCACTGGGATAACAGGTGTGTGCCATCACACCCTGGTTAAATTGTATTTTAAAACACTAATGTTGCTTCCTTTTTTTCCAGTTAAAAATAATGGTGGTTCTGGGTTGGGGTTATGGCTCAGTGGCAGAGCACTTGCCTTGCATGTGTGAGGCACTGAGTTTGATCCTCAGTGTCACATAAAAATAAATAAAGGTATTGTGTCTATCTACAACTAAAAAATTTATTTAAAAAATAATGGTGATTCTGACTGCCATTATGATCTCCATAAAAAAGCAAAACAAAAACAAAAACAAGACTTCTTTAATTTCAGGGCAGATTTTTAATTTTCTAGTATAAGCTGAAAGCTTTTGCATCATGCTGTTCAATGTTTTTGTCTGGGGAATATCCAAAGTTCCATTATTGCTGTCCTTCAAAGCATAGCATTGCCTGAATTGAACAAATATTTCATGCAATTCTGTTGAATAAATACTTAGTTAAGATCTTCAAAGGTGAATATGTAATAAGTAATACAATATCATATAATGTGATCTTTCCACTTATTTTGCCATTCTGAGGACTGAATCCAGGCAAGTTCTCTATTATGCCAGGCAAGTTCTCTACCACTGGCCAACATTTCCAGTCCTGAGGTTTTTATTTTGTTTTTCTTTTAAGATAGTGTCTCACTAAGTTGCCCAGGTTGGCCTGAAACTTGTGATCCTCCTGCCTCAGCCTGCCAGGTAGGTGGGATTACAGCTGTGGACCACTGTGTACTATTTGGTTTGGTGTTTTGAAACCACACTATGAATAGTGCTGATGGCTTAAGAAAAGAGAAACCAGAGAAACAGACTGATAAACAAAACTCTTACAATGTCCCTGAGGATCATTTCTCAAATTTGAAAGGAAAAATAAAAAAGAAAACTTCATGTTAAAAAAGATAGCTGCATCAAATTCAATTTATGCAGCAAGTTGTTACAGTAAGAGCCCTAGATATGAAATCAGGAGACTGGAGTCCAAATCCAGCCTCTTACCTGGTCTACTATGGTAAACATTGAGTGGAGCCTCTGTGTCATTAACCACTTTGGTGTGACACCTGTTGTAATGTACTATTGTAACTTATTTAATATCTTCTCACTCACATTTCCCTGAATGTATGGTCAGATTATTATCTCTATCTTACAAATCAGTGCACTGAGGCTCAGAAAAGTTCAACCATTGACGAAAGTCAGAGAGCAGGCAAGAGACTGGACTTGCACACCAATCTTCTGATTTCATATCTAGGGATCTTTCCTTGACAATGTATTCCATAAATTGAATTTCAAGCACTTATCGTTTTTACATGAAGTTTTCTTTTGTGTTTTTTCTTTCAAATTTAAGTAATATCCTGGGCTGGAGTTGGGCCACAGTGGTAGAGCACTTGCCTGGTATATGTGATGCACTGAGTTTGGTTCTCTGCACTGCATATAAATAAATCAATAAAACAAATGTCTATCAAAAACTAAAAATATTTTAAAAATTAAGTAATATTTTGTAGAACAGTCATATCTCAAAACATATAAATATGAGATACAGGAATGCAGAAAGAAAGAAAGAAGAACTAGAGGACAATGAAATTGATAAGACACTAGCACAACCACAAAGGATTCCAGTAAAACTATTTTATTAACAAAGTATGCTAGAGCAAGTGGGATGTCACCTGAGCTACAAGTGGTACATTGTTTTCAACCTGTCCTAGGATAAGTCTAAGTGTGGTCTCTTGTCTGCCAGATATCAAAGGGATTCTGGGTTGACAGTTTTAGAACAAGGATTCCTGCCTGCCTAAGCAGATAGTGGAGCTTCCAAGGAGGTGGGCAGGACAGAGTACCTCTCCCCTGAGGTGGTCTGATGAGCCTGAGATGCATCTTCAAAGTAGACGAGTGCTCCCAATAGGCCTGAGAGTAGGAGAAGAAGCCAAGGAATCAAAGCAACTTAATCAAAGCAGGACCTAAGGGATCAGTAGAACTTACATTTTTAAAGCCCAGCAGTGTGAAATGGTGAGGAAAAAACAAAGTTACCTCCAAGGCCTACAAGACAGGTCACCTGGGCTCTCTAGTCCTGGATCCAGGGTGAGTTTTGGCAAATCTCATCACCTTTTGAGCTTCCATTTTCATAGGTAAGACAAGGAACTTAAATTCCATGATCTACTCTCTCTCCTCACACTCTTTCATTAGGGTGTGTTTTACCAGGAAGTCCCTAATTTGCCAGTAGATCTGAAGATTCAGGACTGAGGTAAATCTAAACCTATACTCACCAGGCCATTTCAAGACTGGGGATAAAAGAATTTTTCCTTTAAATATCCATTGATGATTTTTCTTCATCCATGATCATCCTGATTTGACTGAATCACCAAAAGCAGTTTTGAGACAGGTGATTTTATGAGCTTTTCCTCAAGATGGACTCAATAAATATTTAAACAAAGAAATACCATGGAGCTGGAGAAAAAAAAAAAAAAAACTGGTGAAAAAGATCCTGTAGAGACAAGACTGGGTTGAAGTCCAGCAGAAATCCTCTTCAGAAGAAGCGGTGAGTGGAAATCAGAGAAAGACTCATTCATTTATTCAACAAACTTGGTGCTTACCAAGTTCAAAGCTTCATGCTGATTAGTTGAGAGTTAACATTCCATTACAGATATGATCTTCAGGAACTTTTAAGTTCAAGGTGATATAAAAATGTATACACATATGAGAGTACAGGATAGAAAACATGAACTTCATCCAAAATACTGGAAGGTAGAATGGTGTCACCTTCAAGTGATTAAAAAATGTCAGGAAATGGCATGTGAACTCAAGTGCAATCCCAGCTCACTAAAAGTAAGCTGGGGGAAGGAGGTGAGAAGGTAGCCCAACTGCAAACCAAAGAGAAAAAATGTACTCATTCTGTCAGGTTCCCCAGCTGAGCAACATCAGAATTTAAAGACCTTCTGACCTGGGTACCTTGGCCCAAGGCTGCCAACCTCAGTTCCTGAGTTGTTCTGTGGGCGAAGCAAAGCTTCTGTTCTGAGAGCATCTGGCTCTTTTGGTCATGCGGTCAAATAATGGTTTTATGAAAGAAAGTGAAATAATGTTTTCAAGGGCATATTGAAGTGATTAAAACTTGGAGTGGTCAGTCAAATTCTAATTTATCTCAGGAATATGTTTGAAGAAAGCCTTCCTTCTAAAGGGGGAGCCAGATGCAGGATGAGGAAAGATGGTAAGAGCCGGGATTTGGAGTCAAACCCCAGCTCTAGCACTCACTCACACAAAGCCTTGACCCAACACTTACCACTTAGAACCTTGGCTTTCCTATCTGTACAATGGGGTTTATAGAGTCTGTTCTACTTAATTACTGGATTCTTATGTTAACCAAATTAAACAAGGTCACATTTAGGTTAGCATTTTCCTCTTCCTTAACAGCAAGAATATCTTATGAATCTTTCACTCTTTAACCCCTAACACATAACATTGCACATACCAGGCACCTGATAAATTATGTTCCAGTCTGTTGCCTTTTAAATAAGGCAACATTGGGCATTGCTATGGCCTCTTTTATAAGTGTGGATTTGACTGTCCCAGGGGCACTTATCCCTTTGGCCCATCATACCAGATCAAGATGTGCAACTCTGATGAAGTGCAGTTTACTCCTCCTTTGCTGTAACCAAGGGTGGTTATATCATACTGTTTTCCTGTGGTCCCCATTCATCAGTACACATACAATGTCATTTGTCATATAAAAGGATTTGCCCTTCAAGGTCTTAGGATCTGTTCTGTGTTAGTGAACAACTATCCACCAAGGGACAGCTTAGAACACTGCTAAGTAGGAAATCAACATCGTAAATGATTTGTTTTACTTTAGTCTTGTCATCCTGTGTGGCTCTGCATTGCTTTATCTGGGCTGTGGAAACAGCGTTGAGTGCGAGTGGTCAAAATCAAGCCATGTTCTCTCACTTCATCGCATTTGGCACATTTTCTCTCTGGACAAATCCAGTGGACATTTTGCAGACCTGCTAATCTCAGGAAGACTGAAGTTTTTAGAAGGCTGCTTTTCATATTTAGGGGTAAGTGGCAAGGGGAGGAAATGCTCACTACTGTTTGGGTATGTTTTCTTAGCTTGGCAAAGAATTATAACTTAATGGGATTGATTAATGACTCACACAAGAGACACAGTCCAGTAGTTTGGGCTGAATGAGGCTGAGTGCCTAGTTTGCTTTGCAGACTCCCAAGATCTTTAGCAGTTGTAAAGTATCTACTTCCCCGGTTTACTTTTGGGAGTAGATTATACTGATAGGGAAAAAAACCCAAAAAACAAAAAAAACCCACTGTGCTTTGAGTGGAACTTACAGTACTATCTCTCCAGCCTTCTGGACAATGTCACCCTACCAAGAAAACTATGTTCAATTTCATAGAGAGCATTTAAGTTATCTTGAAATGGATTTCTGAAGTTTTATTATTTGATCTGATGGTACTTGCTTCTAGAACATTTCATTAGGGAAGGGCAGAATGTCAGTTAGACTGTCTTAGAGCATTAGTCAGTACCTTAGCAAAAAGAAAAAAACTCAGGGTGAGAGTGCCAGAGGATTGGGCCCACTCATTTAACCTCAGCAGACACCATCATGATGGTTAGGTGGGTTTTTATGGGTCTTTCTAGAACCCCTTTCTGCCCAAAGAACCTTGGCAAGTCCCTTAAGCACAGGACAATGCAGCTTACCGTAATTTGGTTCTTCTGCTGATGGTGGTATGATATGTGCGACACTGTTAGTAAGTTAATATACACATACACAACAAACAGTTGGATGTGTTCTGCATGAGAAGAGCACTGATGTGAGCCCATCCAAGTTCCTACGTTTATGGAACTTAACTTTCTAGTGGTAGAGAAAGCAATTCATGAATAGTCAAATAAATATTTAGTATTGTATTAGTTGCTATGAAGCAACTGGAAGGGATGGAGAAGCACAAGAGTCATGTCTGGATCAGTAAATCAGGAAAGGTCATTTGGAGGAAGTGGCATTCCAGCAGAGGCCTGAATGCAGACAGGGAGTCGTGGAGATGGATATCTAGAGGAAGTGCGTGTCAGACAGATGGACAAAGCAAGTAAAGGGCAATGAGGGATTGTGGTTAAGAAATTGGACTCTGGAATTTAGCTGGCTGGGTTCAAATCCTGGCTCTGTCAATTATATATCTCTGCATGAAATAATAAAGGTAATAGTTGGTATTCATTAAGTATTTACAACGTGTCAGTTAAAATACCGAGCCTTTTACATGAGCTCTCTTGTTTAATTCTCATATTAACCCTGCAGCATCAGTACAATTATTCATCCCATTTGACCAATAATGAAATAAGGCAAAAGGAGGTGAGGGGAGGGTGACATCAGGATTCAATCCCTACTCAAATTGAGAGCCAGTAGTTTTAATACAAAATAGAATGTGGAATGAGCATAGTTAGATGTGAGAAAATTGGTTGCCCTTTGCAGTTTCTCCTTCTCCTGCCCCTGAACCTGTTTTCCTCCCTGCTTAGGGTCTGCTGAGATAGTTTGGAAGGGGAGTAATCACACATTACCACCGCTTGTTCTGGATCTTCCCCCATAAAAAATCATTTCTGTTTCCTAACTCTTGGAGAATGGCCATCTTGGTTTAAGGCAAGTGGCAAAAGTGCCTGTGGAAATTGTGACTTAGTAGAAACAGAAGAAACGCTAAGTCTTGGCTTTGCAAATTATCAGCTGTGTGACCTAGGCCAAGTTGTTGGGTCTCTGAGCCTCAGTTTCCCCTGCATAAAATGGATTGATAATATTTCTACTGCTTCCCTCACCTAATGTCATTTCTCCTATGCAAATCAAATAAGGTCATACTAGATAATGTAAATTGTGATACATAAGCTATATTTGATCACAGCCTATTGTTTTAAATATGCAAACATCCTGTGATGCTTAATTTCTTGGTTATTAGAATATATTACTGTGACAACCTTCTGGCCCTGTTTTTATATATTTCATCTCTGATGTCATGCCCTCCTGTTCCTTCCAGTTCTTCAAATTTCATTTCTCAGGACAATAAAAATATTTCTTGAACTTTCACCAACAGTTTAAAACTGCATTCTCTGGAAACTAGATAAATTAGAGTAGTTTGTACCTTTTGAAATTGAAGCTATTTGACTATAATTTCTACCACATGTATTTATTTTGTTGTACAAAATAATCTTAGTTAAGCAGAATTTTAGGAGGAATGAGATTTTAATTCTTGGCTAACTAAAAAGCAAAAATGAATATATAAACCTCTTTCTCTTTTTATACTGTAGAAAATATTTTTGAAATTTATTGGCTACTCCTCTGATTTAGAAGGTGAAGTCTAGTGAACCGAACAGGGTGTGTGCCCATGTGCGCATGTGTAATTATTTTATGGAGAACAGAATTGCCATTTTGAGCACCACTGCTCAAAACATTGTACAACATTGTATACAGTGTTGCAGTTGTGGGCAACATAGGAATTGAGTTGTACATGAAATGTCCCTGGACCAACACCCTGAGGAGTGTTAAAGCTACATGGTGGTTGAGGGCAGAGGCTTAATGCCAGTTCCCTCGTATTGGAATCCTGGTTTGGTTATTTAGTAGCTCTGTGGCTATGGATAAATTACTTAACTTCTTTGAGTTCTTAATTTTTTTCATAGGTAAATGAATATAATAACACCTACTTCATAGAGTTATTCCAGGAAAGACAATGATTGATGCATGGGCCACTGCAAAGGTAGGCATGTTTGCTATTGTTGGTTGTGTTGAAAGTTTGGTATGTCTTTAACATATTCTTGACAATTCTAGGAAACATGTACTATTATTATCCCTATTTTACAGGTGAGAAAATTGAAGAATAGACATAGTGAGAAACTTCCCTGAGGCCACTTAACTAGTTCTAATGGAGCTGACAACTCATCTTGCATCTGCATGACTCCCTATTCACCGTCCTAACCACCATCCTAAACTACCTGATCCTGTATTTCCTGATTTCAGTCCTTATCACCTCTCTTTACCTTTTTTCTTATGGTTTGAATAAATAGTAAACATTTCTAGAATAGAATGATACTGAACAGTCGAAAATAGAGATCTGATTGCTTAATTCTACTTACTTGAGGTTTTTGAGTGCTATGGGAATGGCCTTGATTAAATTGTTTTAAAATTAATATTTCTTTTGTTTCAAGCCTACTAAATAATCGTAAGATTGACCTTGCAGAGTTGGATTCTGCTTGGCTTTGGAATACATGTTCTGAGAATTTTCTTTTTAATTAATTACCTTCTTAGAATGTATTCTTGCAGAGGTCCAAGGTAAACTTAGTGGTATAGAGAATAGTCCACTGCTGTGTGGGTGAATATTGATATTTCTCCATGTGGGACTTGATGTGACACCTGTGAAGAAGAGGGATAGGGTGGATAAAGGTGACATGACTGAGTCTGCCTTTTTCAGTCACAGCAATGGGTCATAGCTGCATTTTAAGAGAAGGGGAAAATTATTTTTGCATCCCAAGGTATAAAGCTATGACTCATACGGGAATTGGTCCAGGATGTCGGTCAAATAATCCAGATTGACAACTAAAGCTAAAAGATCTTGGGAAGACAAAGTAGAGAGTTGGAACGCAGAGACAGATATATAAGAAGCTTAAATTCTTTGGGAAAATGTGAGCAAGTAAGAAAAAAAAAAGCATAGGAAAAGCAAAGTCTATAACATTAAAAACAAACCAACCAAAGAAATGTTTTCCAAGTGACTTTCCTGATCTCCTTAGATAATCCTAGGAACTCCATCCTCCTTACCCAGGGAATTCATGGGATATCCAAAGAAAACCAACCTCTCCTTGTAAACAAAGTGGAAATTTCCTTCTTTCCAAAAGGGCCCCAGTCCCAGCCATAGAGGAAGCAAAGAGGCGAAAACACATTTCTGCCTGAAATGACCTCCTATTTTAAGAAAAAACAACAGCCCCAGAAGAAGGAAAGGAAAAACAAAGTTCCACCCAGAAGGAAATTGTATGTAAACAGCTCAAAGGGAGCCTGAGATGGAAAGGGCTAGAATACTGAAATAAGCAATGAGCGAAAGGCATCATTAGCCTCTGACAATGTCAGAATCTGAACTTTGGGACAACTGCTTTGTGATTGACAAAAAGGGGTCGGGGGTGGGAGGAACCAGACAAAAGCAAGCTGGCTGAAAAGTCCCCTCGGCAGCCTGGAAACTTTGATCTTTCAAGTTTGCCTATTTTTTCAAGACTCTGCTAGTGTGTAACCCAGGGGAAGATCAGCAACCACAAAATGTTGGCTATAATTTTCTGCAATTTGTCACATGCCCTCTTTAAGCCCTGGTGAGATGGTTTCCTTTTGTTTTTAAGCTGCATCCTGGATGGTAGCAAGGTAGTTCAGGCAAGATAAGAGCAAATTGGAATCTTCCTTCAATTTTCCTTAGCCTGGAGGCTATATTAACCTGAAGGCTTATTTTGTATTTTCTTTTTCTGCATATGTATTTTGTTTGGCCTATAACAGCATTAACTCCCCCCTCCCCCTTTTTTTTTTGGATGGAACATTTAAAAATCAACAGATTCCAAGTGAAGGTTTTATTTTAATTTACTCTTGCAAAATTCAGATAGCACAGATCCTAGTGGGGCAATGTCTTCTGAAACTGACTACCTGCCTCCCCACTCTAGTGGGGCATGCACTTGACATCCCATTTGCTTCTGTCATTTGTTGGCCCTTCCATGGAGATTTCAACTGGGTTCTAAAGCTGATCCATAGACACTTTAGGGGTATCTCTTGTTTAATCCAGAATTGCAACAGCCTGTTGGGAAAGATGCTGAGGCTGTGTCTGAGTGTGGTGTGGAGTTAAAATTGGTTGCTGATGCTCTCTTGGGGCATAGAGAGAGTAGTAGTGGTAGCACCTATGCTCTGTATCTTCCCAATATGATGCCCTGTATGATGAATCCTGTCTTCATCTTGCCTTTAAATAGGATCCAGCATGCTTCTTAGCACACTTTTGCTACAATACACTCCCCCAATCTGGAAGTGTTCATTTAATCTCAACACCCACATTCACTCTGTATAAATCTCATTCCACTCACCTTTCTTTCATGGACCCTCAACCACTTCAAGAGCAGCTCCTGGTTTAGTTCAAACAAAGCCTCAAAGAAATAAAAGACAACTACCTTGATTAATTGTAGCACATATTTTAAGATAAGGAGTCGTTCATTCATTTCCTTGTCCATCGTTCTGTTTGTCCATCCATCCTTTTAGCCATTTCCTGGGACTCCCAGCTGCCTACCATAGGAACCAAGCCTGCAGGTATTCTCTCCTCTTCTCTAAGTGGCTTTCACATTCTCCTCATGGTTCTCTACCTACTGCCCCTTGACCATTCCTTATAATTCAGTGGAGGCCAGTATGTAACCAACCCTTTCACACAAAATGGCCTGCCAGAAGTCCAGGGGTGAATTACTTTTCAAAAGTCTCCAACCCTTAAATGAAACCCCTTTGGTGCTTTTAGGGATTCTGTTGTTGGAGCCACAAGGACCCTTCAGAAAAATACTTGGAGCCAGCTGGTCCCTGCCATCATTGAAACCTAAGGGGAGGAGCTCCACGGGTGAGGAACTGCTCCCTAGATGTCTTGAAGTTGCTTGTATTTCAATAGAATTCAGCTTACCACCTCTGTGGCTTTTAGCCTCTCTAATAAAGCAGTTTTTAAAAAGCTAAAAACGTAATCTGCCTTTTAAATCTGCTCTTCCTGCTGAGTCTAAATGGGGTTGCAGCAGAATGCCTGGCCAGCATTCGAGCTCCCTGAAGTCAATCAGCTGAAATGGGGTTGCTTGGGGGTTTGAAATGTATTTGAAAACACTCCGGGGGTGGTGAAAAATAACTGAACAAAGGCGAATTACATGAAAGGAAGAAGCAGGTGGAGGCTGATAAAGCTAAAGAATCTCTTATATATTTTGGAAACATCCGAAACTGAGACAGGGTTGCTGACCTTAGAAGTTTATCTGTCTGATCAAAAAAAAAAAAAAGTTTTTCATTTGGCATTAGAAAGATTATGCTAATGAACAGGGCTTCAAACATACAGCTTTGAATAGTTAAGGATGTACGGACTACTTGAAGAAATACCCAAGTACCCAAAGAAGAACAAAAGCTAAAACATGTCACAAGCAAGGATGGGCATTACTATGATACTATTTTTTAGCAGCTTTGCAGAGGACAGCTAGTAAATTTTCTTCATCCTATTGGAAAGGTAGAAGAATTTTCTGAGAATTTACTTTCTGACAAAGCAAACTCTAGCATTCTATTATAACCCATTGGGGAAAAAAAAACATAAACAGTACCACGGGAAAAAATCTACTATAAATAAACTGAAAATGAAATTTATAAACAGAATTAAGACTGTGGCATGCAATGGATACTCTTATTAAATTTCCTGACAGGCAATGCATCTATGGATGAAAGTCACTTAGAATAATGGTAACATATAGAGAAATGTATGTAAATTTGGGATTACCCAACAAAGATACAATTTATCTGATTGGGTAAGTTTGGATGATTTCCAAAGGAGATCTCCCAGGGAATTAAAAAAAAAAAAAAAAAAAAAGGAACAAGACTAGTTTCCCATAAATTTGCTCTTTGGATTTACATGAGCTGCCTTAAAAATTTTACTTGGCCAAACTGAACTGTATGCTTACAAGGGAGAATAATTTAGCAATGTGCAGTATACTGATAGAATATAAATTTCTATTAAAGAGGGTGTTTGACATAGCCTTTTCTATACCTCTATTCTGTGTGGAAGAGAGTAGATAACAAGCTAGCAGTTCTTGTTTTAAGTTTCTACCTCCAAGAGGTAGAAACTTAAAAATACTGCTGCCAAGACTCTATTGCTTGCTACCCTTTGAAGGCCAATGTGTGTGCTGAAAGAAATGTCTCAGAACACTTGAGAAGGTGGGTGCATATGAGTAAATTGCAAGGGATTGAAGATTGGTTTGGATAAGAATGGAAAAATTCAGATGCTTAGCCAAGGCAGTTCCAAACGACTTTGATCTGTATATCTCAGGAGAATGAGCTTGTGCCATTCCAGCGTTTTCTGGTTTTGGCCAGGCAAAGTATATAGTAAAGAAATAAATAAAAAATAAAACCCAAGTTTGTAATGGGTTTTCAGAGTTTCTACTCCTGGCTGCAAGTGGGAGACAAAAGGCAAATAGATATTGTCTTAAAAATGCTAAGCCAGGCCTTTTCTAACCTCAAAAAAACATTGGGGTTTGATTAGGTTCAGATTTGGGGCAAGTTTCAGGATAGTGTTTGTTCTAGCAACTTCCTCCCCATCTCTGTGGAAAGTCTGTTGGAGTCTGTTGTGGTTCTGGAAGCCATGCTCTGAAGGCTCTAGGCTACAGCGTCATGAGACAGGCTCCAATCTGTCATTTGCGCCTCTGCCCACGCTTCCTTCAGTGTGTTCCTTGGAACTGGGCCTCACTCCCCTGCATGATCCTTTACACCACTAAGGAGAGCCTAGACCCTTTCTTATCCAGTTCTTTCTGGTACAGTCTATTTACTTCCCTACCTCCAAGCCTTTCATTTACCTCCTACCTCCAAGCATCTGCTCTCAGCTCCTGCAGAGAGACAGATGTCTCATTTCCACCTTCAGCTGACCTTCATTCCACTTCTTCAAGCCCTGCCTTGGACCTGGAGGGATTCCTCATGTCCAATCAGTGAGTTCTTTGGGTTGCATCATTCATTCACATCTGGAAACCCACTATTATCTAGGATATATCTTCCAGAAGGAAAAAGGGTGCTATCTGCTGTGAAATAAAAGGGAGTGGGGGCTGGTGGTATAGCTCAGTGGTAGAGAATATGCTTTTGCATGTGTAAGGCTCTGGGCTCCATTCCCAGCACCAAAAAATACATACATTTCCTAAAAAGGGAGACAGAATATTAATATTGTGTGAGCATCTAATATGCTCGAAGCACTGTACTAGCGTTATTAGGATATTTAAACCTCTCATCAGTACATAGTATATAATTCATATTTTCATAAAGATCAAAAGAGGTAATTCATGTCAGACACTTAGCACAGGGCATGGCACACAGAACTCAATAAACATGGGTTGTCATTATTATTCTTTAAATTCCTTCTTTGGAAGGAAGGAACTCGTCAATCTGTGCCTTTTAGTTAGGGTCTCCTACAATGCCTTATTATTTATAGGGCCCTATAAACGTTTGTTGAATAACTGAATAAATGAGCTCTGCCGGAAGGATCTCCCTACTATTACTGATTTTTATGGTTAACAAGATATCCTTTAATAATTTATGTCCTTTCATAAAACCTTAGTTTTAAAGAAGAATCTGACATCAAAATGGTCCAGATAAGGCAATCATTTCCCACTTATTTCATCTCTGGTTTTCTTTCTTCATCTTATTATCCCTGAATTCTAATGAGCTATATACTTGTTCTGTTGAGATGGATACAAATATATTACTTCGATACCTTATTTGATAAACCCAACCAGAAGATCATAATGTTTTGCAGACATAGAAACTAGCTTGAAATCTAGCCATGGGAACATAAAAGTGTAAGAACATAGACCATTGCTTGAAAAAAAAATACAAAAAATAAAATCTAGAAAGCCAATATAGGCAAATGTAGGGACAGTCATGATTTGGAATGTGATTCTTAGTCAGAAATAGGGTACCATGGAGTAATAGAAGAGCTCTGATCTCTAGCACATCACCTCTTTGGACCTGATTTTTCTTTTTTTTTTTTTTAAATTGTTGTGTTTTTTTTTAAATATTTATTTTTTAGTTTTCAGCGGACACAACATCTTTGTTTGTATGTGGTGCTGAGGATCGAACCCAGGCAGCACGCATGCCAGGCGAGCGCGCTACCGCTTGAGCCACACCCCCAGCCCGGGACCTGATTTTTCATCTGTGAAATGAAGTCATATGAGGTGCTCTCCAGGGCCTTCTGGCCCTAATATTAATATTATGTGGTTTTATTTAATAACAACAACTTACATTTATATTGTTTTTACAATCTTTCAAAAACTTTCATATAGTCTCCTATTTAATATAGGATTACTACACTAGTAGATCCATGTGGAATATGTGAGAAAGAGGAAATATATAGGCCCAACTCAATACATTCTTTTTTAAAAATGTAATTCACCTTAGACTGTCAAAAAATCAATCACAAATATTTAAATTTAACATATTATTTAGCCTCATAGAATGTTAGAAGAGAAAGACCTAGGAAACCCTGTGGTCATCTTTTTCATCATAGATAAGGAAAGGTGAGAGAAACAATATCATTGGCTTTGTGCTGAGATCTCTGGACTCACAAAGAGGTGCTCTTTACAAGACATGGTTTTCACTGAATTGATTTCTAGCTTGATAATACTCACAGTCCCATTCAACCCAGACCATGTCTTGGCAAAATAGAGAGAGACAAGAAATGGCAGATTCTAGAATCAAAGAAAGAGGAAATTTTGCTAAAAAAATTTTTTTTTTCTTTTGAGAAACTGAAGTGATTTCTGCTTGGTACCTTTATTTTATAAAAGTTCTGGCTCATGTATCATATATTTTCAGGGGAAAATCATATTTATCTCCCCCCCCCCCCAGATTTCCCTTCACCCTGAATCTACTCCAGCATTGTTTAAGTGTTTACATTTTAACTTATATTCTCTTAAACTTATACAGTATCTCATTTTGTAAAATATATTATGGCATTCTATTTGTCCCAATACTTTAAGTATTAAGTTTAAAAGTTTGTAAAGACTGTTATATTAGTTCTGTATTTATCCTCAAGAGAGGCAATGCCAGGGATTAGAACTTCTTAATCCTTAATTTATTTTTGTGCTAGAAAACTAACATAGTTTTATGTACTGATATTTAAAGTTTGAATGGTACATTAGTGTAATTTTCAAGATTTCAACATGAACATCTATTTCATTTTTTTAAAAGACTGTAAAATTACTTCTCTTTTTTGGGTATGATAAATTCTCATTGCAGCATGGAGTTTTCTGATTAAAAAAGTCTGTTATAGACTTCATATGCTAAATATCAAACTAGGTGTCAAACTTTGAAAAAAAATATAAAGAAATTAGTGCTTTCAGTTTTATTAGCATATAGAAGCAGGAATTCTGTGGCACACATTTGAATACTAAAAAAAATGTACAGTGATGTTAATACAAGAGACACTTATCAGCTCTTTAGAATGTAGAAATCACATGTCTGGGTGCTGAGAGCTCCTTCCACTAGAGACTTATTACAAACTAGTAGATTGCGGATAAACAACAGAGCTCTGGTAGTAACTATTTTTGGTGTTGCATACTACATGATCTCTGTTCTTAATTCTGCTATTGTAGAATGAAAGCAACCAAATGAAAGCAACCATGAACAATACGAAAAACGATGAGAGTGGCCATGATCCAATAAAACTTTATGAGGAGAGACAGAAATTTGCATTTTGAATAATTTTTTATGTATCACAAAATGTTATTCTTTCACAAAATGTTATTCTCGCTTTGATTTTTTCAACCATTCAGAGATGTTGAGACGATATTCTGAGCTTCTGGGCCATACACAAGCAGGCAGTGGGCCAAATTTCATACTCCATCTTGTAGCATGAATACAAAGAAGAGGCTAATGTCATCACATACTTGGTTGATGTACAGAGGAAAAGATAACTGAGTATGGCATTTCAGAAACACCTGTTCAAAGTCCAATTATACCAGGCCTCTCAGGTAATTTGACAGTAAGAGAAAGTTCGGATTGTCATTCCTCTGTTTAAGTTGCTTCTATGTCTCCATACTATCTTTGAATAATAAACAAAAACATCAGTATTAATGAATTAGAATATGTGGCAGTACTTTCAAATACCCCACTTTACTGTGCTTCTCTTTATTGCACTTCACAGATACTGCACTGAAGTTTGACACACTGATGACTTGTGACAACCCTGCTTCAGGCAAGTCTATGTATGCTATTTTTCACAAAAGCATGTGCTCAACTGTGTCTGTATCAGTTTTGGCAATTCTTAGATATATTTTAAATATTATTATTATTATATCTCTTATGGTGACTTGTGGTGAGAGATCTCAATGTCACTATTATAATTGTTTTGGGGTTCTATGAACTGTGCCCACATATGACTATGAATTTAATAAAGGTTGTATGTCCTGACTACTCCTTAACTACCTATCCCCCATCTCTCTCTCTCATCTTGAGCTTTCCTGTTCCCTGAGACACAATAATATTGAAGTTAAGTCAATTCAGATTCCTACAAGGACCTTTAGGTGGTCAAGTGAAAGGAAGATTTCCACATTTCTCACTTTAAATCAAAAGCTTTAAATGATTAAGCTTGGCGAGGAAAGAATGTCAAAAGCTGAGAAAGGCCCAAAGGTAAGCCTCTTGCAACAGGTAGCTTACATAGTGAAAGTAAAAGAAAAGTTCTTAAGAAGAAATTAAAAGTACAGTGGTCACATGAATAATAAGAAGGTGAAGTGGTCTTATTGCGATAAGAAAAGTTTCTGGAGGACAGATCCACCATAATATTAGATTAAGCCAGATTTAAAGCAAGAACCTAACTCTCTTTACTTCTATGAAAGCCGAGAAGTAAGGAAGCTGTACAAGAAAAGTCTGAAGCTAGTGGAAGTGGTTCATGGGGTTTAAGGAAAGAAGCCATCTCCATAACATGAAAGTTCAAGGTGAAACAGCAAGTGCTGGGGTATATCTGCAGCCAGTTGTCCAGAATATCTGAGTAAGATCATTGATGAAGGTGGCTTTGCTACACCTCTGATTGCAATGTGGATGAACCGTCCTCTGTAAGAAGATGCCACATAGGACGTTATAGCCAGAGAGAAGTCAATGCCTGGTTTTCAGGCTTCAAAGAATAGACTGACTGTCTTGTTGGGGGCTAATGCAGCTGTGACTTCAATTGAAGCCAATATTCTTTTCCTATTATAGAAATCCTATAGCCCTTAAGTATTATGTTAAATCTACTCTGCCTGTGCTCTTTAAGTGAAACAACATAGCCTTGCTGACAGCACATCTGTTTACAACATGGTTTACTTAATATTTTAAGCATACTGTTGAGACCTACTGCTCGAGGAAAAAAAAAAAGAATGCTTTCAAAATATCACTGCTCATTGACAGTGAACTTAGTTACCCAAGAGCTCTGAAGGCAACGTATAGAAATATTAATGTTGTTTTCATGCCTACTGACATAAAATCTGTTCTGGAGCCCGTGGATTGAGGAGTAATTTAAATTTTCAAGTCTTTTTAAGAAATACATTTCATAGGTTATAGCTGCCTTAGATGGTGGTTCCTCTGATGACTTTGGGTAAAGGACATTGAGAACCTTCTGGAAAGGATTCACCATTCTAGATGCCATTGAGAAAAGTTGTGATTCATGGGAGGAAGTCAAAATACTAACATCAATAGGACTTTGAAAGAAGTAGATTCCAACCTCCATGGATGACTTTGAAGAATTCAAGATGTTAGCGGAGGAAGTAGTTGCAGATGCGGTGGAAATAGAAAGACAAGCATAATTAGAAGTAGAGCCTGAAGACATTATGAACTGCTTTAATCTCATGATAAGACTTTAATGGATAAGGAATTCTTATGGATGAGGAAAGAGAGCTGTTTTTTGAGGTGGAAACTCTTCCTGGTGAAGATTCTGTGAACACTGTTGAGTGACAACAAAGAATTTAGACTAACCAATACATAAACTTAGTTGATAGAGCAGTAGCAGGGTTTGAGAAGACTGACCCCAATGGCATCACATGCTACAGAAAATTTCTGTGAAGGAAAGGGGCAATCACTGCAAACATTATTGTTATTTTAAAAATTTCCACAGCAATCAGTAATCACCACCCTAATCAGTTAGCAGCCATCAACATGGAGGCCAGATCCTCCACCAGAAGAAGCTTTCCACCACATCTGCAGTTACTTCCCCCATATCAAGGGAAATGTACTCAGATCTCTCAACTCATTCGACAAGTACTTGTTGAATATGATTAAGTGGAAAATTACTGTTTTGGAATTTATGATTGTGAGCTTATATAGAGTTTATAATTGAGTATGTGTGTGTGTGAGAGAGAGAGAGAGAGAGAGAGAGAGATTTTATATACCAAAAATACTATTATATATATGAGAGAGACACATACACACACAATGAAAACAAGTATATACTAAATCAGTAGTAAGTGTTTGAGAAAGTAGATATGGGGTTTAGAGAATGATGTCGGGAGGTTAGTGATACAGTCTGGACAGGAAAACTCTTGGAGGTAAAAAGGCATTTGAGCAGAGAACAAAAGGAAGTAAGAGACGGAACTATGAATATCTGGTGGAAGGACATTTCAGATAGGAAAATGGGAAATGGAAGTGTTCAAGGGCCTGTGGCAGAGATCTGGGAATACTGAAGTTGTGGAGGAAGAGGTCAGAAAAGTATGAGAAAGCCATGCTGTGAGATCATATCAGTCATAGTAAAGCCCTCGGAGGTTACCAAGAATGCGAAGGGATAGAAAATTGGCATGATTTACCCAGTGTTAAAAGATCATGTAGCCTGCCGTGTATGACTCTTTTATTGACTATGTCTTCTCAAGGATAAGGAACATGTCTTATTTACCATTTTGTCCCCAGTCACTTGTGTAGGCAGTATCCATTAAATAATTAAATGTTCGACTAGTGTTTACCTGGAATATTGTTGAAAGATTATGGAAAGAGCTTAAAAATAGAAAAGTTCCCTGAGCTATCACGACTCCAGTGAAGCAATTTTCTTCAGTAGAACATTCTGAGGCCTTTTGTATGTATTTATTCAGTGGATAATTGTTTTATTTTGTTTTCTTTTCTCAATATTAATCTCCAAACGAGGGCTTTTGCTGCAATAGTCAAGAAAGTCACAGCTTTTCTTCTTGAGCATCCTGTACCTTTGAAATACCAAAGTTTTGAAGAACAGGCTAAGGGAAAGACTTGAGATTCTAATTTTGGCTCTGTAATTCATTAGCTGTGTGACCTTTGAAAGTGAAATAATCAGGCACCTATTTCTGCATGCAGCACCTAATGTGCTGAGTATCTGCTCACTGTCCCTGAAATCTAGTCTTCCACAGTCTGACAAAGACAGACATGTAAACACATATAATGAACAGGGGGCAGTGAGTCAGCTTTGGGGAAGCATTTGGGGAGGGCTCTGAGAGCAAATATCCTGTTGAGTGCCCAGCAACTAAGAGAGAAGGGAGTCCAAGGCAGAGTTCAAGTGCAAAGCCTTAGCATATGGTGGAGAGTTGTGTGTTCAGGGAATTGTAAGGTGTTTGGAAGGGGCTGGAGTAGAGCATCTAAAGATGTGTCATTTTTGTTTGCCAGCATCTCTTCTTTGAGAAAGCTATATCCCACCTGGTCCATGTAGTCTTCATGGTGTGTCCGTCACTGTGCCTCCCCTGCCTGTCACAAGATTAGATGACTGTTTGTAGTGACTTAGCCTACTGGACTGTGCAAATTGAGTTAAGTAGAACAGTCTTGTGAAATTCACTAAAACACACTGGGAGGGAGAAGGTCCTGATCCTTATGCATCAGGAGTTGTAAGAATTGAGGTTTGGCAGTGACTGTGGTCACATTTCCTGCCAAGGGGTAGGAACTTGCTTGACAATGAATCCATAGCGTTGAAGGAAGCAAGTGTAAGAAATGAGGGAATGAGGGTGTGTGTGTGTGTGTGTGTGTGTGTACACACACGCACGTGCTTGCACATGCGAGCAGGTGTGCAGACAGACAGCAATGACATAATTTGAGCCACTGGGTCAACTTATGCACAAACCAGCCACCTCCCTAAACTTCTTTGCTTTATGAGTCTAAAAACAACCCCCCTCACCCCACTATGAGCTAGTTTGGAATGTATATCTGTTACTTGTAGCTAAAAGGATCTCAGTGAAAAGATCACAGAGTGGCAGAACACAGAATGCAGAATAACCTTCAGATTTTTAACTTTAAAAATTTTGGACTTTGGTTGGTATCTGACAAAAGAATTTACCATCTTGGATTTAGATCTGGGACATTGTCCCCATTGAAGGCAGCACTAGAGCCCATATCCACTTCCTTAAATTTTGTGATCCTGTTCATGTCACTTCCTTGTGCATATTTTTTACTTGTTCATCATGTACACAGTCTCTTAAGTTGTCCTAATCTCCACTACATCAGGTACTTTTTGTTTTTCTGGTACCAGGGATTGAACCCAGGGGTGCTTAACCACTGAGCCATATCCTCAGCCTTTTTAAATATTTTATGTTGAGACAGTCTCTTGCTGAGTTTCTTAGGACCTCACTGGTTTGCAGAGGCTGGTTTTGAACTTGCAATCCTCCTGCCTCAGCCTCCCAAGCTGCTAGGATTACATCAGGTAATTTTAATTGTTCTCCTTTCTACTATTCTTCATCGAAATAGATTATTCAGTGTCTCGTATGTGCCAGGTATCATTCTATATGCTAGGAATATAATGATAAACAATTTAGACAAGGTCTCTGCTCTCATTAGACTTACATTTTCGTTGGGGGAGAAAAACAGTCAATAAACTTGAATAAGACAGATTGTGGCACACTGTGTGTTGGAAGCTAAATAGAGAGTAACTAGGTAGAGAATTACTTCTGGAAGTTCATCAGTGAAGGCATCCTGCCATGTGAAGAAAACACTTCAGCTAGTTCCTCCAGGTGCTAATTGAAAGCTAGTATGGTGGAAAGGGTTGATATGAGTCAGGTTGAGAAGGATATAAATTCCATGTCATGTGGAGCCTTGTCAGTGAAGGGAGTTCTTGAACTGTGAAGAACATCCAAAAAGTTTTAAGTATGTAAATGGGATGGTTTGATTGACATTTGAGAAGCTTTACTTTATCTAGTGTGTGGAGAATGGGTTACCAAAGGAATAAGAAGACAAGCAAGGAGTCCACCTTTGAGGCTGTTGAAAAGTTAGGCAAGAGATGATTGTTGCTTGGACCAGAGAAAGTCATGTGATGCAAAGAAGCAGATAGATTCCAATAGAGATAAGAACTGGAAGAGCTTGTTGATAGATCAGAGGGAGGACAAAGGAGGACTCAGAGGTGATTCCTAGGGTTTGGGCTGAGCAAATAAGTGAATGGAAGTACCTTTTACTAAGATGGAGAAGGCCAAGAAAGAAATGATTTAGAAAAATATCTCACTAGATCTATTTTATTTTTATTTTCGATCTATTTTAGAAATATTAAGAGTTTGCTGGGTGTGGTGGCCCATTCCTGTTATACCAGTGACTCCAGAGGCTGAGGCAGGAGGATTGCATATTCAAGGCCGGCCTGGGCAACTTAGTGAGATCCTGCCCCAAAATAAAAAATAAAAATTTTTAGGAATGTAACTCAGTGGTTGAGCACTCCTGGGTTTAATCCATAGTACAGGGAGAAAAAAAGAGGATGTTAAAATTCAGTATGAGGTATATAAAGAGGTTTGTGTTGGGCAAATCACATTCCCTGTGCATCAGCTTGTCTAGTCCATATTTTAGAGTTGGTCACATTTGGTCCTTACCTAGCTCATGTTCTGATTTCCCTTGCATGTCCATCTTTGCCCTCAGCTAAGACATGGGAAGTAGGTAGCTTCATGCATTCCTATTCAGAGCCTTGGAAGGCAGGTCTGGCAAACACACCCATACCTGGAGGTAACATCTGCCTGTGCTGCTCCACAGGGTTCTAACCACAGGGATTCTGCAGGTCAAAACACTTTGTAAAGCCTAACATGGTCACAAAGGTAACAGGGCTTAAGGACTGAAAGCTGTTTAATGTACCAAACCTGCATATTTCAACCAATTTTATTAAATCAGTTGAAAAATTATAATAAACTTTTATTTAACCAGATTGGCTGTTGCCAGATGGCCACAAAAATGCAGCAAAAGCTTCACATACTTTTGGGGTCTGTGGAAGGTAATTTAACACAAAGGCTAAATTGGGTCCATAAAACTCTAAACAACAATTTAAGAATGACTTTGTGTTAATCGAGTGATAAATAATCCCTAATATTCTGACCAGCAACAACATGCAGCCTGGTATTCTGTTGGTACAAGGCCTATCTGCTGTTGGGACCCTCACCTCCTGGCAGAAGAAGGTCATCCCTTAAAACAAGAAAAAGGGGTCATTCCACCTCCAGTCTCTCCCTTTCAGTCCACTCTACTGGAATTCAGCCCTTCTTATTGCTAATCTGTGGCCCAAACTCCCTCAGGTCTAAACCTCTACCCAGGGCTTGCTTCATGGGCATGTGACCTGTGCTATTGTGTGGAACCCTGTGCTCAAAGAAAGCAACAACTCTGCTGTCACTGTTTGTAAATTCTTAATAATTTTTATCTTTGAAATTTTGTTTTATAAATGAAGGGTGGTGAGACAATCAAGTTCACACCTGAGCAGAGGAGATATGTGCAATAGCTACCTGCCCCATTTGCAGACAGCATTTGCAATGCTGTGGGAGCACAGAATTTGGGCAGACCTGCAATGCATGGAAATTCAGCAAGACTCAAAGCAAGTACAATGTAAGCATGTTCTATCCAGGTCTGCGTACCAGCGGTGGGGAGGTGAAAGGGAATTCCAACAGCTCTGAAAGACTATACTTTCTATTCTATTCTTCCTATGTAGAAACAACACAGGAAGAATGAAATAGTATTCTAAGAAACATGTATGATCACAGAACCCTGTCATTTCTTCTGTTATTTTATTACTTCCCTGCATTAGCCAATCAGTTATGCTAAAAACATTGACATAGAAGGAAAGGATAGGGCAATCTGTAGTTCCTTTTCCATACCATGTTTCTTTACTCATTAGTAATCTGAATTTAGAGCATATTTGTAAAATATATTGAGAAGTAAAATAAAAATAACTGAGTTAGTTTTGTACAGTGATTCCACTGTTTTGGTAAGAAGTATCTATATATAAGCTACCTCAACAGCTAATAATGTCTTTACAATCAGCATGGTCTTTTTACTTTAGTGGGAACTTTGAAATGTCCCAAAATTCATGTGTTTCCTTGAGAATCAAAATAATCTCTTGAAAATTCTATAGATATTAATAATTTGCCTTTTATGTTCTTTGTTTATTGACAATGGAAAAGTTATCAGCTGAATTTTTAAAATTATGAGGTTTAATTCAGATATTATTGTACTATAATTCTCTATGAGTCACTGAAAATATAACTGTAGAAAACCTTTGTCTAGAACACCTATTAGGAAGAATCATTTCCCTTCTGTCTCCAAAGGAGGGAATTCCACTTGGAAAGCACATCTGCATTCTTACCCCAACCTCATGGCTTCATTGGAAGATGAGTGCTTTAACCTGATTCCTGAATTTGAAAAGAGAAGCTGGGCATGCAAAGCCACCTCTTTCCTCATCAGTGTTCAGCCTTCTGCAGGGGAATTTCTGCTTACTTCCTTGGTTCACGTGGGAACTGTCTGTCCTCTCATGACATGGCCTTGTGGTTCAGACATTGTTGTAAGTTTTTCTAATTCTGAGGTCTAGCCCCATCAGGAAGCCCTCTCATTTATGACGTATCAACCACCTTCTCTGATATGATGTTCAATTGTTTGTTGATTTTTTAAAAAACATTGAGATAATTTCTCTTGAGAGTATGTAAAATCGGAATTGAACTCAGGAGGGTAGGTGAAGTATAGATGAAGAATGCTGTTTATGAGGCACCTTGATGATGTATCTGCAGGATCAAGACCATTTTCTTTGCTCCTGGTTGCAACCTCAGCAAAACCCCAGGGTAAGATGAGATCAGTTGCCTGCATTTTCATTTCCACTTTTGTATTCCTTGTTCATCCTATGTCTTTATTATAATGACTGAAGCTTATAAAAAATTTTCACAATATTCCCAAGAGTAAAAGTAAAGGTGAGGTAAGTGAAGCTCTGACACATGCCAGGAGGCAGACAGACTGTAGCCTGGTGACATGCCTGGTCTTCCAAGACCAAGGGCTGACATTTTCCTGCCCCAGGCTTTTGAAGGAACAGGGAGACATGAAAAAACAAATTGGTACCAAGGAAGGAGACTGATAAAATTATGTTACATAAGTACAAATGTGGTACAACATATCCCATTATTATGTATGATTATAATGGACCAATTCAATTTTTTTAAAAATGCAAATTTTTCCAGTGAAATATTTCTAGTCTCATACCTAGCAATTGTATAGGGGTGTGTGTGTGTGTGTGTGTGTGTGTGTGTGTGTGTGTTGGGGGGATATTCTGTACAGAATTTACATTGAAAGTGGGAGATCTAAGATAAGAACAATCAGATTATCCTGGCTTAAATGATTACCTTTGGCAAACATATCAAGTTATCCTGAGAGTTTTTTTCCTAAAATCTTTATGATAAATAACTCTCATCCCGGTCTCACTCCCTGTCCCTCTACCAAAGTGACTACAAATGAATTAACTAATTCCATTTTCTTTTTAAAGATAGCAAAGTGGGAACCTAAGAACATGTTTAAGAATTGTATTTCCTTGTCTGATTAAATTAAATTCTCAGACAAAACTGGCTTGACTCTTAATCTTATAACTTAAAAAATTGACAAGCTTTTCTTTGGCAGAGGAGGCTTGGTGAGCTAATGAGCTCCAGATAGCTGTGGGGTGGCCCACCAGCCTCCTGGACTCCCTAAAGTCCTACCTTGGGTTTCCTCTTTTAATGGTATCCAAAATAGACCCATTCATCTATTTTTAAACTTTCTAAAATTAGCAAGAGAAAAACAGAACAGCAAGCCGAAGCCATAGGCTACTTCATTACCTCAGTTATTAGCCTGACAAAATAAGTGACTTTCCATTAAACAGCAGTGACAGAAAAGGAGGAAGGTTTAGAGGTCAATAGCTCCTGTGATACGGATCCCCTGAATGTAGCTTTTCTCCAGGGACTGTCAGAATTAACTGCTGACAAGCTAATTGCTCTTATTCCCTAATTAACTGAGCCTTGCTTCATTAGTAGTTTGTCGCAATTGGACAACATTTTCAAGGATCTAAAGATCTACCCAATAATAATTAGTAAACAACTGAAATGAAACCAGCTTCCACTTGTTGACAAGATTAATTGAATAATTATTGTTTCATTGAAAATAAAAAGAGCAAGGAAATGTAGCTAGGGAATCTGTGCCAGTCTTTTCTTGGGCAAGATTTCCTGGGAAACACAAAAGCTTTCTGTTAAGAAGAGTTGCTGAATCTCATCTTTCAAAAGAATCCCAATGCAGAATTTAATATTGAACTTGTTATGATTTAATTTGTCTTTAACGATTTTCAATAAAATGTACTTTTTCACATCTAAAAAGTACTTTTTCACATGACATCTCTATATATTGTTTAAAATACTAACCATCTGGATAGATTTTTGAACAGCCATTTAACAAATGCTCCACACATACATAACTTAGCAAAAACTAAAACTAATTGATTCAGCAAAGCAAATTGTACTCTGAAGTAACTTTGGCAAATATCTCAGAACAAGGTGTTTAATTTGACCTAATAGCTGTGATTTTTGAAATTGTTTGACTGGCTTTTTACTACCTAAGTGCAAAAGACAAAAATTTGCATCAAACTTCCATGGAAAAATTTTTTATGTGTGTCATAATTAAGCAGTACAGATTTTGAAGTTTGAAAATTGGTCACTGTGGAGGGTCTATGATTTTGTTGGACTTAGCCTGTTTTTTTCCTGTCAAAGATGATTTCAACTACATAGCTTAGATTGATAGGGAGAAAAGATTCCAACTATCTCAGACATGATAGTCCCCTCTGGAGACTTGATAGACTGTTAGTAAAAACCCATTTGAAAAAGTCTGGATATTTTCCAATCCCTTCTATCAGTGGGAAATAAGACCTCACATGACTACAGGGATGTCTTTTTATCCTATCAGAGAAGGAAGAGGGAGTCCATTATTCTCTTCCCAAATGGGCTGCATTATTGAACAAGTTTGAAAGCCAAGGGCAAACCCTGAGCAAAGAATCTAGATCTGGAGTACTCAGTCAACTCTATGAAAGTTACCATAGGGGTATTTATTCCCACTAGTGACATTAAGTCGAGGAAATAGTGATGGTGGTACAACAGTGGTGTGCCATTTCTCAACTGCTTGTAGTGCATTCAATCCATATGAAGATCTTTGAAAGACAAGTTTTCTTTTATTTCAAGTTTATAAATGAGGAAACTGAGGCTCAGAAAAACTGGGGTCCTTTAGAGAGTCACAGAGCTGATCCATAGTGGACGCAGACTCCAATCCAGGACTTTCTGGTTCTATAACCATGATGACAGCCAAGAATTATCTATTCTGGTTGTGTTTGTATAGAATATAGATGATCCAGAATCAGACAACATGCAGAAAAGAAAATCAGTTCATCTGAGTTGGTGAGTTAAAACATTGTATCTCATGGGGAAGCTGCATTGGTCAGAAAGTTACATTTGTGCTCACCACAAACAGAAAGTGCTGCAGGATGTTTTTTCCTTGTCCAATTGACCTCCATTCTTACCTAGAAGACTCTGTATGGCTCTCACAACAGAAGCCCTATTAGAAGGGATAAGATAAAGCAGCCACTCAAGAGTAGACATTGGATTTTATCAACAGGGCCCTGACCATTCTTGCAGAGCTCAAGGAGGGTTAGGAAAAGAAAGACTTGTAACTATCAGGAAAATCCATTAAATCCACACGCTGGTGGGGAAGGAGCACCAGGCAGGGAACCAGGAAACCTGGGTTCATCTTGGCTTTGCCCTTTGACTCACTCTGGGCAAATCACACAGGGATGTTTGATTCTCAGCCCAGGTAAAATCAGAATCCTTCTCTCTTTGTATTTGATTTTGGCTTACACAAGTATGGGAGGGTACTGCAGGCATTCAGATGTGGACTGGAGAAGCTGAAGGACTGCCATCATAGGCCAATTCTGCACAGTAATGACTGCTGCCAATAACACTCCCACTGAGTGTCTAAGTAGGACATCTAGATTCTTCATCTAGACATGGAAGGAAGAGAATATTTAACTTGAAGTCCCTGTTGGGAGGGACAGGTCAGTATAGCAGGTGGGCAGCTGACCACCTTCCCCTCCATGACCAAAACACATTCAAATGTCTCTGTTTTACATCCTGGGTTTCTGGGTGAGTCTTAATTTGAAGGAAAGATTCCTTGGTGGAAAACAAAAACAAAATCCAACAACTTTGAAAGTCAGTGGCTTAGAAGAACCTTAAGCTCCTTCCTATTCTGCGTATTTGTGAGTAGAGGAAAATTGAGACTGAAAGTGAGAAAGGAGAGTCCTAATGGGAAAAGGAGACTATCTTGATAAGATCTAAGAGAACAAACAGCCAGGCCCAGCTGCACCTAGAGTCTTTGATTGGCCAGCGACCTCAATGGGTCACAGCTATAGAGAGGCCTGACATCATTCATTCATTCAAATGCAGATGCAATCTGACTGGATTAGTGACCAGGGCTAAAGATTCTCCCTCAGGCCTCCTCATTATAATTAGCAGGCATGTTCATTGCAGGTTTGGTTTTTCTAATTGCTGTTTCTTGTAGGTTTTTCCATGTGGGGTTGATATTTTCAAAAGGTCTTGAAATGCAAATCTCCTGCCAGTTACAGAGTCTGTATAGCCCTATTCTCAATCCTGGTGTAGGAGTAATTCTTATTAAAGGAATATCTCTGTTCTAATAAGTTTCATGTGAATCAAAGTCTAAAAGTTCAAATGCAACACAGAAGCAACTCTCTCTTTTGGAAAGTAAGCATGTAATTACCTGCTAACTACTTATCTGTTTATATTGTGTTTCCTGAAGGTGGTAGACAGCCATATTATCTGAAGAATCATGGGTATTGCTAGGTCACCTTCTGAATAATTTATTCCAAATAGACTACCTCAAAGGAAATGTTCTTTTACTTTTCCACAGAAATGCTTCCGAAAAGGGAAATAGAAAATGGTCTTTAAAAATGGATAAATACCAGGAATGAGAAATTTAAAAAATTTATCTACTACTAATAATGTTCCTGATTTTTTTTTTTGAATTCTCAGTAACAGAAAATAAATGATCAAAATATCCTATAGGATTGATCATTCATTCTGTCTCTTGTGGCTGTACATCAGGATTAGGAAGGACTAATTTCACTTAGAGGCTAGCATGTTTTACTTGTAGTCTATGTTTGCAGGTAAAAGATTAAAAGGCCATGCTGTATTAAATAATGTAAATGAAAGAAACATACATAGAAAATGCCCACTGTATTTGGGCATGGAGGAAGCAATGACTTTACATAGAACTCTATGTATGGTGCTCTTTGAGAACTGGAAGCACAACATATTTTTCTTTTTTATAATCCTAGTGGCGATACAGGATATAGGCATGCAGAAGAGATCAGAAACAACATAGAGTGGGATATTATCATTCAGCACACTTATTGAATACTTTCCATGGGTAGCATGATACTCTCAGAGGTACTACTGCCAAAATGACTTAGGACTGTCCATGGCAGGATTCGAGTTTGGTCTTGGTGCATTGTGAAGGTATAGACATGCTGCAGAGAACAGGCTGAAAGTGCTGGAGCACACAGTTATACAGATATTAGACCCTGGAAATTACCTTCTAACATTCAGATCCTTCCTCAATCCTGCTTTTTAAGGTCACCAGACAAGAAAAGAAGCAAATGTGACCCACAGTCTTGTTGCAAGACCAAGTTTCCCTAGTCTGCCCTATTGTCCCCAGCTCTGTACAAACTCAAGTTCTTTTGGCTTGTGGGCTGATTGTGACATGGACACTTAGGGACATGTTAGGGACTGCTGGATTGTTTCAGGTTATCTCCTCAATGGTTTCAATGCTTGATCCTTCCAGAACCTAACATGAATGCACTGGGGAGCTGAATTTTTAGTAATATTCTAATTTTTCATGCAAAGATCAGCACAGCACACATAGCCCTCCATCCTGGAAATACCTGAAAATAACTGAATGACTATGTTTTCAGGGATGTAGAAAACTCACAATGTATTGCCCTCCCTTCCCCCAAAGTCCCTAGAAGGGCAAACTTTCTTTTAAGCTCAGTATGTCCAAGGTGCCTTTTTATATCACTTTTTCATTTATCTTAAAATTTTATCCTTTGTAAAAACCTAAACAGCTCTGGAAATGATTGCGAACCCTACAAAAAGAAATAACATGTGCAGACTTGACTTTTACAAGGATGCCATATTTATCATTTATACCTTAGAAATAACTGAGATAGGAATTTGGGAATAAAAGGAGAAACATTGAGTATCAAAGGAAGTGCCATAATACTTTGAAATGCAGTAAACTTCTACGAACAACTGCAACTCCTGAGCAACTAGCCTTTGGCCCATGCCCTTGACCTAATGTTTTTTAACATGAGAGCATGTGCAAGTGCAGGGAAAACTAGGGTGAAATTGTGTAGCTCCACCATGCCTCCACCTCTAGGCAGAACCTAGCAACAGTCTCTCTATAAATATTAATACCCTACACCAATGGATTGTTCTCTGTCCCTCTGGAGGTAGCCCACATTCTCTTTTGAATGCATATTCCTTGCTTTAACCCCAAAGGCATCTCTCTCTTGACATGGCCCCCCACTCTTCCTCGGATATATATCTACTTCCCTAAATAAACCTGTGACCTTTGACTGGTGCATGCTGAAATTCTTTTCCATCACACATGCCAATAACCTGCTGACTCAAGTTCCTCCTTCTCCGGGGGAACTCCTGAGACCCTTCTTTGGAGACCTCTCTTCTCCCATGACAGAACAATTTATTAGTAAAGCAGGTGTCCCTTGTCTGTCTCTTTGGACTCTCGTACTGGCACACATACTTCAGTTTTGTCGATGGTTTCCTCAGTTCATGGTTACCAGCTCTTCTCACCATCACCTTTACTTCCTGAATTCAATGAGATATTTCCTATGCATTCTTTCTGTCTGTCAGGAGGAATAGAGCCAGAAGGCACAGGATGACCTTGGCCTGAGGGGAGAGGCCAAAGTCACCCTGGTATATACTAGCTACAAAATATGCTTGCTTGGCTTGTAAGATGCTGAATGAGCTGGAAAATCACAAAGAGAAGTCTAAGAAGTGAGGACTACAAAGGTACATTTTGACTTCAGCAGTAAGATATGTTTTATTTGTGTGATACTGTTCAGGAAATTATATTTCTGTTGATAATTTCATGGAAATATTTGTATAATTTAACAATACAATTGATTGGTTTTAATGGAATACACACCCCTGTACCCCTGGGAGCCTGTTTTCTCTGCAGGAGTATGATTGAAATATGGGGCATGTTTCCAAAAGAACTGCTAGACAATGCTACGATTTACAGCAGACATTGAATATATCAAACCAGCGTGGGTATTAATGGTTAATTTTTCCTTCCAACACACACACAGACCCTACAGACACATTTACATATTGGGTTGATTAACCTGTAGTAAGTAGCACGTTACTTACATCTTGCTTTTTCACCGGTTTCTTGTTGCAGCTGCTAGGTGGGTCCCTGGGACCTGTGTGAGTCCCATTAGCTACATTCCCGTAGTTTCCACACAGCAGGACAATCTATTATTTTATCAGCCCCATTCAACCTTACAAAAAGATCTGTTTCTACGTGGGCTGATATTCTGAGTGCTGATTTCAGACCAAGGCCTGCTGCTCTATTAGCTTTTTTCTTTCCATATGCCTGAATGCAGAACCCCAGAAAGGGGGAGATGAATGGAAATGCAAAGGAACTCTCAGCTCCAGTAGATGCAATGATTGCTTTACAAATTTCATTTGCACAGAGGTCAAAAAGAAAGAGTGAAAGTAAGCCCTTTGTGAAGACATGTAAACGTGTTGTAGCAGATGCTTTTTGTATAATAGGAGGAGACTGACATAAACCAATATGGCCCTGATTATTTTTTCTTAAAATTTGTGTTAATAGGCTGTCAGAGAGCAGCGTGCACTTGGTTATATCATGTTTCCATTGATTTCTAGCTTTTGAATCAATTTTAATTAAAATAATTTTTTTTTTCATAGACTCTTGACTTCGTAGCATGGTGAATACTCTTTGGTAGCAATTATAATTGGGAATTATGGACCCTAATGACTGGAGCTCATAGGATAGGTGTCAACTGTATACATTCCTCATTGTTTAAATTTGCTCCCTTATCACAGATCAAGCTTGACCTGAAGCTAGCTGAAGGGCCCTGGAGTGAGCATGAAGGAGGCTTAGCTGCCTTTTCAACTTTTTCCCTCCCTTTGATACCCTAAAATGGAGGGAGGCAATGTTGGTTTAAGAGGCTAGTTTAGTTCTCCCAAGTTCAAGTCACCAACTGCTTGTTGCTTTATTTAGAAAGTAGGCACTTGTGCTTCTTTATTTTGGCCAATTTAATTCCAAAACTATGAGGTAATATTTTTATGTTGCAGAATGATTTGGGATCCTTTTCATTACTCTATTTAAAAAACTGCAAACCTTTTAAACAGCATTAAACATATTTACTCCTGAGAGTTTCACTAGAAGTTGTCTCTAAGTTTTTGGTCTAGCGTTTCTTATGCAGGAAGGGCTTATTCTTGGTCCTCTTTATTCAATTTTCTTCCATAGTTGTGAATTAGCTTTATATCCCCTTTTAACATTTTCTTTTCTTTTTATTGAGGTATGCTTTACAGAAAAGTCCAAAAATATTCAGCATAGCTAGGCATGGTGGCACACATCTGTAATCCCATGGGCTCAGGAGGCTGAGACAGGAGGATTGAGAGTTCAAAGCCAGCCTGCTTTGCTCAGAAACTCAGTGAGACTCTGTCTCTAATAAAACACAAAATAGGGCTGGAGATGTGGCTGAGTTCAATCCCCCGTACTAAAACAACAACAACAACAAAAAAAAAAAACAAAAACAAAAAACCCACAGATGTAGCTGGATGGTTTTGCATTTGTATAAGCATGTGTAACTACCGAATAGAATTAAAAAAAAAATATTTCCAGTATTCCAGTAGGCTCTTTTTCTTCTCCCTGAAGTGACCATCATTCTAACCTCCATCACACATATCAGATTTGTTTGTTCCTGAGTTTCTAAAGAAGCTCATTCAGTATTTACTCATTTGTGTCTGCCTTCTTTTGCTCCTTAGGTTTTTGAGATCCATCTATTGATTTGTAAAAATTTGTTTGCAAATATACAAAGAATTACTAAATATGTTATATATCTCTGTCAAATCTGAGGAAAATACTTGGGGAGAGGCTATAATCAAAATCAGATCAGAGAACTCAAGGAAAGATGAAAAAAAGAGAAAACAGGAACAAAGGAGGACACAGTATCAACCCATTTATCTAATCACATGCACAAACATGAGAAGCACTTAATACCAGGGCTCAGACAATGATCCTGCAATAGAAGCCAAACATTGAAATATTCTTTGGCGGTGGTGCTCAAACTCTACCATATGCATGAATCATGAAGGGGCATCTGTATTTTTAATTTTTTTTACAAATTTATTTTTTGATTTTTATTTTGGTCACATGGGATCAACCTTCTTACTAAATTTTTAACTAATAATATTGTAATTATTGGCACAGCGTAATACCAGAGATCTCTGGAGCATGCTCATTTTGTGTACTTTTGCCTTTTTACTTTTATATTAGAATTTAAGGTGATTTACCCACCACCATTTTATAACACATTGTCTGTATTTGACTAGGTATTTACCTTTATCAGTGAGTTTCAGACTTTCTTAAGCTAACATTGCTATTTAGAATTCTTCCTTTTCAACTCTAAGAACTCCATTTTATATTTCTCTTAAAGCATGTCTACTGGTGATGAACACCTCAACTTTTGTTTATCTCAAAAAATCTTTAACTCACCTTCAATTTTGAAGGACAGTTTTGTTGGGTATAGTATTCTTGGTCGGCAATCTCCATCCCCCACTACCTTGAATATATTATCTCATTCCCTTCTGGCCATAAAGATTTTTCCCTCCCTCACTCCCTTCCTTCCTTTTGTATTAGAGCATTATAGTTATATATAGTAGTTTGGTTCATTTTGACAAAATGATAAATACATGGAAATGATTTCAATTCCTATTCTCTCCTGCTTTCCCTTTTCTCCTCTCTTCCCCTATTCTCCTTCATTTACTAATCTTCCTTTATCTTGTTAATTTATTTATCTCTGATTGGCATTTTCTACACATACATAAATGTGAAATTTTCTGTTACATTTATATATGCATATAGTGTGATTTTATTAAATCCATTCCACATTTTCTCCCCTTTCCATCCTTCCTCCTTCTCTCTTGATCTCCTTTTTCTGCTCCACTAATCTTCCCTATATATATTTATGATATTCACACTCTCACTACCTTATTTTCTTTCTTTTGTTCTAGCTTCCACATGAAAGAAGATATTTGATCCTTGATTTTCTGTGTCTGGCTTATTTCACATAGCATGGTCTTGTTTGCTTCCATTAATTTACTGGCAAATGACATTATTCATTCATCTTTATGGTTGGGTAAAACTTCATTATTTATATACACATCAATAATATATTTATATAAAAATGATATATATTAATATATAAAGACAGTCCCACCAAAAATGTGTTAGTATACCCTAACTGGTATACTTGAGGTAATATTTTATTACCTCCACATCCTTGCCAGCATTTATTATTTGTGCTCTTGATGAATTCCATTTTAACTGGAGTGAGATAAAATTGTAGTGTAATTTTGGTTTGCATTTCCCTGATTGATAGAGATGTTGAACATTTTTCCATGCACTTGTTGGCCATTTGTGTTTCTTCTTTTGAGAAATGTCTGTTTAGTGCCCATTTATTGATTGGGTTATTTGTTTTGTGGCATTTTGTTTTTGAGTTCTTTATATATTCTGGATGTTAATCCTCTGCAAGAGGATCAGTTGGCAAAGATTTTCTCCCATTTTGTAGGCTCTCTCTTCACAATCTCAATCATTCCTTTTAATTTTATGGCATTTCATTTATTGATTCTTGGTTGTATTTCTTGAGCTTTATGGATCTTGTTGAAGAAGTCAGTGCCTGCACCTATGTTGACCCTATGCTTTCTTCTAGCAGTTTTAAGATTTCTGGCCTAATTCCTAAGTCTTTGATCCATTTTGATTGACTTTTGTACAGGGTGAGAAATAGGGTTCTGATTTTATTCTTCTACATATGGATATCCAGTTTTACCAGCCCCATTCATTTAAAAGGCTATCTTTTTTCTCCAACATATTTCCTCCCCACCTTTGTCAAGGATCAGATGGCTGTAAATATGTGGGCTTGTCTCTGTGTCTTCCATTCTATTCCATAGCTCTTCATGTCTATTTTGATCTCTTCTTCAAGATTTCTGTTGAAAAAATTTATAGACATTCTTATGGTTCTTTCTCTCTCTCTTTTCATTTTCAGACTCCTGTAAAGCACATATTGTTCTATTTAATGATGTTCCAAAAGCCCCTTAGGCTTTATTTTTTCTTATCCTTTTTTTGGCTGATTAATTTTTGGCAACCTGCCCTTGAGTTCCCTGATTCTTTTTTCTGTTTGATCCAGTCTGTTGTTGAATGCCTCTAGTAGATTGTTCAGTTAAGTTATTGAATTCTTCACCTATATGATTTGTTTGGTACTTTTTGACATTTTCTCTCTGCTGAAATTCTCAGTTTTTTTTTGTAGTATTCTCCTGACTCAGTGGGCATTTCTGAGCTTTTAAAATTCTCTCTCAGTCAAATATTATATCTCTGTGTAACTAGGGTCACTTTCTACAAATGCATGTTGTTCCTTTGTTTGGAATATCCTTGCCTGAATTTTCATTGTCCTTGACTCTGCACTAGAATAACAGCAACCTCCTTTAGTCCTCACAGACTGGCCTGGTACACTCACTAATCAGCCCAATGAAAGATTCTGGGGACTTCTCAAAACTTTTGCAAGTCCATCAACTTTATTTGTTCTAGACACCTGGATTATGCTGTATCTGATCAGTGCTCTGTGACAAGTGAGAGGGAAGGCATTCCTCAGCAATCTTCAGATACATTGAGATACTGTATGTGTGGTACATATCTTTTTACTTTCCAAGTGGAGCTGGGAGTTAGTGTTTTCATCTACTCAGTGTGATGACCTGGGCTGAGTGACAGTGGTTACTGCTAGCCAAAAGTGCCATCTCAATTCTCTCTGGTCCTTGGCAGCTACCCAGGGTATGACATTTCTCATCAACATTACATGACAGGCTAGACAGAAGCCAGATCTCTCTATATCTCTGGAAGAGCTGGGGCACTGGACACATGCAGCACCTCTTTCCCTCCCCAGGGAGAACCTGGAATATGCAATGGGTGTTGTCCTGATTGGTGCTATTCCAGGAGTGGGGATTAAGGAGACTATTTCAAATTTCCCAACTGGCTTTGATGTGATTAGTTTTGCCCTTACTGAGGGTGTAAAAGACTTTTAACTCATTCTTGAATTTCTCACAAAGGGAATTTATCCATGGGTTGTTGAATTGGTGTGTTCATGGGGGTGGGGGCATGGTCTACAGCTTCTATTTGGGCATCTTGCTCTTTAGTCTGAGCATAAGCCAATTTATGCGGAAGAATTCCCGATGACTGAAGCAGAGGTGAACATGGACTCAACTGCCTCAGGCAGACTGGGTAAAATTTCACATATGAGAGAGGCCATCTTTTCTGGATTTGAACAAAGGAGAATGTGGCACGTTTACACGAGAAGATATCCAGTGTGTGTCAGGGAAATCGAAGATGAAGCTGATGTTAAGAATCACAGAGTAGACATAGAAAGAACGGTGATGAGATACACCAATGTTCACACTGTTCTTGAGTCTGCCCCACCTCTGGAGTTCCAGTTATATGGGGTCATCAGCCATGGTGAATGGGGATCAGATAGGTTTCAGGTAGCTAAAGAATAATTCTTATTAATATTATGAGTCAATATTGAGGGCTGCAGATTTATATACATTTGGCACAGGAATGTGGTTGAGAGTATAGGCACATAGCCATTACAGCTTCATGGGGAAACTAGGGGCTGTAAAGCTGCGGATATCTGAGTTCCAATTCTTATTCCTCTACTTACTTGTTGTCAGGTCTTCTGCAAGTTACCTAGTTTTTTGCCTTGGGCGACTAGTATGTAAAAGAGCAAATGGTTAGATAGTATTTTAATGTTATAATGTCACTGAGGCACTGCACATAGTGAACGGAGAAAAGGTGGTAGCTGGTAACCAGTATTTGTTGCAAAAGGAATATTTTTAGACCTACGTTTCATTTCTCTGATGGTTCATAGTAAAACTTTTTAGAAAAGCTGTCTAAAATTATCCTCTACATTCCTCAGATTCAAATCTTTCCCCAGTCCACTATAAGCGGGATTTGGTCCCCTTGTGGAAGCCATCCATGATTTACATATTGATAAATCCAGTGAAATATTTGCGGTACTTACCGCTTTCATTTCAACTGAACTTGACTGATCACCACCTTCTTCAGCGATTCTTCCGAACACTTTCTTGTCTTGATTCTCAGAATATGCTTTTCTGGATTTCCTGCCTCTTGTTCATTGCTCTTTGGTTGCATTTTCCTCCCCTGCTTTCCTCTGAATGTTGGGATATCCAAAGCTCAATCCTGACCTTCTTTTCTTCCTTTTATAACCTTCCTATGTGGCAATTCAGCCTAAGCCTTTATCTGCTGTTGCTTTGCTGCCGATGACAATGAATCTTCAATTTTATCCTGGACCTCTTCCTTAAATTTTCTGCAGCTTCTTACTTGCCTCTTTGCTAGGTTACCTGTTTTCCTGTCTTCATGCCCCATAAGTGGATCCACCATTCTTCCCACCTCAGCTACTGTAATTGCCGCTTAATTCATATTTCCAATACAACTGGGGCCGTTCTCCACCTTACCACTCCCAACCCCAATCCATTTTTTTTTCCACACAGCAAACAGAGTGATTGTTTTTTAAAAGTATAATTCAGAACATACCCTTGTCCATACTTAAAATTCTCCAGTGGTTTCCTACAGCCCTTAGGCTAAAGTTTCAAACCCTGCTGTAGCTGGCAAAGTTGGTGCTACATACTGGGCACCGCCTTACTTTTAAGCCTCACCTTGTGCCACTCTCCTTTTTCATGACCCTCCAAGTCCCATGGTCTTCTCTGGTCCTCAAACAGGCCTAGCTTAGGGCCACTGCATTTTCTTTCCTTTCTTTTTGGACTGTTCTTCCTCTTACCATTTAATTCATTTATTCTCCAGTTCAAATGTTACTTTTTCAGAGCAACTTTCCCAAAGGTACCCCATAGAGTAACTGACTGTCCCACTACTCTGCTTTATATTTCTCACATCATCTATTACTCTCTGGACCATCTTATTTGTTCACCTGTCTACCTCACTAGAACAGAGACCACAGTAGAGCAGAAAGCATATCTGTCTTATTAACCACTCCATTTCCTTCACATAGAGCAAGCCTCAGTACCCAGTGAGTGCTCAAAAGGACTTTCATTTTTATGAATAAAGGAATGTATGGGTAATGATAATACTAGTTATGTTTAACTAACACATCATTTGATATTTTATGGTGTCTTTTCACTCACATTACCTGGTTTCATCCCCATGATAACTTGCAAGGTAGATGTTATTGTTGGGTACATTTATGGATGAATGACGTCATTTTGTACGTTTTCACCTCTATACCCCAAAGAGAAAGGAATCACATTTTTTAAGCCTCCCAAGGAAAAAAAAAGAGTCAAGGAACTTCAGTAAAATTATTTAATAGGCTGAGCCAACCATCTGTGAACTTTTGCTTTTTGTTCTTAACCAAATGGTAGAAATTGAACTACACGTGTTTCTATCCTAAACACTACAAACCATTCAGAGAAAATGCTCCCTATTATTCCTGGGTCCAGATGCAAGAGGTCCATGGTAGTCAATGCTCTGTAATTAAATGAGATTTCAGGCTGAGCTTCTAATCCCTCGAGACACAGAATGTGCAGCTGTACTAATAACTCCACCGATTATATGGAAAGCCAGTCGAGCCCTTATTTCTTTATGTGCACGCGCGCACGCACACACACACACACACACACACACATGCACATTCCCATTTATATTTTTAAAGCCAACAACAACCTAAACACAAGGTTCTCATTCTATCTTTAAATATGGGAAATAATATTAGATTAAGTTAATGTAATCACTAACATCATGTTCTGTAAATTGAAAACTAATGCAGCCTGTTCCCAACCCCCAGACTGACTGAGAAATTAGGGTTTGCAGAACATCCAGACCTATACTTTTCCATGATAAAATATATGTACCCCATTTAGAATAAGGTGCATAATTTAATATTTTATTGTGTTTGATTTGTAAGCTTCCTCAGCCCTTATTAAATTTAAATTTTTACAATTGAGGAAAGTCCGTAAAGAAAACGTATTTTGTAGTTAAAGATGCATCCCATATGTGCTGGGCTGGCAATTGAAAAGGCACAAGACCTGCTCTCTGAGCCTTCGTGGTGCTGCTGAAAGTTCTCTTCAAAATATAGATTGAGAGAAATGCTTATTTTTTTTCATTTTTGCCTTTTTAAATGGAAATGCTTATTTTTTTTTTGAGGTCTGACGTTACATCAAAATAAATTCAGGGACAAAGTTTGATATGCAAAGCCTTGAAGAAGTATCTCAAAATTCATCTTTTTTTGTACCAGGGATCAAATCTAGGGCCTTGCATGTGCTAAGCACATGGTCTACCCCAGATCCCATCTCTCTTAGTATTGTTTTTTTAAAAGAAAGAATTTTTAAGGGGGTGGGGAAAGTGTTTCTAATAACTTGGTAGGCCATCTCTAAATACACTTTCAGAACAGCAATTCCCAAACTAATGAAGACCTGGATGTGACCTCAGATGCCTGCAGCTTGAAAAATATGACCGGAGCTGCAGACATTTTCAGGCATGAATTCCAGGCCCTGATGGATGACTGAATGGACCCTTTCCCTAATGCCTCTTCTGCACTGAGGACTCTGGCCACTGAAAAGGATCCAGGCTACAGGTCTGGCATCACTGGAGAACGAAAATATCATTTCCACTTTTCTAACCAAGCAGTCCTCATAATCTTAACCCAACCCCAATACCTCCTAATCTTGATGGTTCTGAACCCTTTGTCCCTTTCACTCATCTTCTGCATCATTGTATTTCTGTTATCAGTGATCATATTCTGTCCTACCTCCTATTTCACCCGAATGGGAACAGGAAGCTTTGTACTTTTTGTCCTCTCCCATCTCAAGTCATCTTGTATTTTTTCCTTCTGCTCCCACTACATCTCAACCACCAATCCTTATTGATTTCCTCTTTTCAATCTCTCTTTAAACTACTCGCTTCTTTATAGTTAACACTGCCCTTTCTAGTCCAGAACACCTCCAGGTATTATTGCTTTTGTCATCAAAACAATCAAATTATTTTTTCTGACTCAGGTACTATGTGCCTCTCCCCTTCCCTACTCATTTCTTAATCTGCAGCCAGCGATTTCTCTACAATTCCCATGTGTCTGATCATCTCATTCCCTTGCTTAAAACCTTCAGCACCTCCCCATTGCCCTTGGGATGAAAGCTAAACTCCTTACCTTGGCTTACAGGGTTGCACTGACATCTCTCCCTCATTCCCCTTCTTGCAGGAGGCACTACACTCCAGGCATGCACAGTTCTTACTTCTTTCTCAAGGGAAGCCTGGGAAGCCTTTGCTTGCTTCTAGGCTTCTGCCTATGCTATTCCTAGTACTTGCCCCATCTCTTTACCTGCCTAATTCCCACCCATGCTTCATTTTCAACTTAGATGCCCCTTCTACCTGGATTCCTTCCTCATTCCTCCTTTCTTGCTCTTTGGTCATATAGGATTTTGCCCTTCTCTTGTACAGCACTAATATTTTATTATGATTGGCTTGTTTCCTATAGACCCCCTTCCCCAGATTAGAAGCTCCCTAAGGGCAGAAACTGTATGTAGTTTCCCTTTTACACACACACACACACACACACACACACCCCAGGTATAGAACCCCGGGGCACACAACCATTGAGCCCAGCCCTTCTAAAATGTTTTATTTTGAGACAGGATATGGCTTTGAACTTGCCATCCTCCTGCCTCAGCCTCCAGAGCTGAGGGATTACAGATATGGGCCACTGAGCCAGGCTTTCCTTTAGATCTCCATTGCCTAACTCAGGGTCTGGCATATGGAAAGCCATTGAATGTATTGAGTAAATGTTCATCTTTGTAATCTCCCACACATCGTGATTCAGTGTCTTGCACACAGTGAACGTTGAATACCGATTTGATGAGTTTGATACAATCGACACACTGTTCAACCTGATAAAAAACCAAGGTCTGTTGGGACACAGAGTATCATAATTGACTGACTCAGGAACTATTTGAAGGCTATTTGCTGAAACAAATGGATTTGATTGGCTGATCAATGACATCTGGTCACTAAGATGACCATAATAAATAGACCCCATTATGGCTGCTGTAATTGTTTTACAGAAGCTGGTGTTTAATTTTTACTTTCTGTGTGGCAACTCCGTCTATCACCTGGAAATTGGCTGCTATCACGTTTGTTAAGAATTAAAAATAACCAAATACCAATTATATGAGTAATAACTACTAATAGGTAGATCATGTTCTTTATGTACATCACTCATTTAATCCTCATGATAATTCCAGAAAGCAGCTACTATTATTTTTCTACTTTACAGATGAAACAATTGAGGCAGAGAGAGGTTAAACAAGTTACTTAAAGTCATACACCTAGAGGGTAGTATAGATGGAATCTGAACCTCAGAATTACTTTGGATTCCATGCTTTTAACCATTATGTTGTATTACTACTACTCTTTGCTTTGGAGAGAGATGAATTTATGAGCTATGCAAAAGCCTCGGGAGTCTTTTGCACAGACATAACACTTAGGAAACAAGGTCAGACTGTTGTCTTACCTGCTGGACCTGATTCTAATAAAGCTTTGCAAGCAAGTCATAAGAGAAATGGGAGCAATTTGGAAATAAATTACTTCCATTTTGCTGCAGGATCTCCTATATTCTGTGGCATTTAGGAATTATTCACAGATGTATGTTTACAGTTAAAAAATCAACTATACTGTGCTCAATTATATGAAGGGGAAACTCTAGTAAACAGTTTTTAATTGGATTGAAATTAAGATAAATTTAGGATAATGAAGGAAAATGTCTTAACAGCAAGATTTATAGACTGTGTGCAAAACTCCCATTGGAAGTGAACGAAGCCCAGTATTTTGAAATGCAAAATTTACATGCACATGAGGAAAAAAGATTATGTGTACAATCAATTTCCATGTAGTCATGAAATTCTTTTGAAATCATTTAGGGTGTATGTGGGTTATTCAGTAGAGAGATATAAGCATTTGCTTTCAGGGTCCTATGTTAATTGCTATCGGAGATTGAAAACTTTCTGAAATCTAGTTATAGATTTCAAGTAATTTATAATCTACTTAGTTATAGGACTTTTCTGTTAAAGTAACTACAAGATATAGGCAAAAATGTTCATAAAATGACAGAACTAGGTTACAAAATGTGCTTTTGGAAAAGATGCTGCATTTGTTTGGTAAGAGGAAATGAGATCCCAGAACTTTATGTTTCTCTTCCTAAAAGGAGAGAAAGAGATTGGATTTGTTTTTCTCCTTCTCTCATTCTAGAGCCTCAATGTAATAAGATGTTTATGGAATATACTATCTGAAGCCTTAAAAATAGGGACTGTCTTTACTCTTTTCAGTGAGAGCTGCTCTTTTACTAGACTGCGTTCCCATTTCCATTTCTGGCTAAGCCAAATAGAACTATCTGCATTTCCAAAATATATATTGGATAGATTTTGAATAACGGTACTAGAGACTATTTTTAAAACTCACATAGATGACTTGGGACAAACCATGATATTTTCTAAATCCTTGCTATTCCAAGTGTGGTCTGTGGGCCACCAGCAGCAGCATCACTTGAAAGCTTATTAGAAATACAGAATCTTAGGCAATAAGACTGCTGAATCCGAATCTTTGTTTAACAAGACCTGGTGAATTTATTTGCACACAAACATTTGAAAGCATTGATATAAATAATAAATCTGTGGCAAGGAGATTTTGCATTTTTCAAGAATCATGTCCTCTGCCATTCATCTTCTTTTCTCAACATGTTTTTCTCTGTTTCCTTCCCCAACCCAGCTTCTCCAGATGAACTAGTTTTCTCCATCTTACTAAAACTTGAGCTTTTCTGTTCCTGCTGTTTTCTATGAGAGCTGCTCTTTACTGGATTGCCTTCCATCTCCCTTTATGCCTGAGTCATAGAAATATCTGAATTTCAGAATACGCATACTATGTTTCTTCATGTCTTCTGCCCAGGTTACCTTCCCTATATCACTTGATCCACTGGGCATTGAGGACTCTGATGCCTTCTATGTTCACTTTTCACTTTACTCCAATTCTTTGTTCACTTTCTTCTATTCTCATTGTGCCTGATATTGTTCTAGATTATATTTGTAACCACACTGTAATTTAATCATTAACATGCTCTCTTTCAGTACACTATAACATCTCAAGGGGAAAAATGTTTTAGCCTGTTTTGTAACCCAAATGCTTATAAAATGTTTAATGAGTGGATGCTGTATTTGCAAATTAAATGTCCTGCTTTCCTATTCTATCCACTACTGGCCAGTGAGATAAGTGCTAAAAAGTGAAGGAGCCAAGTCTTAGATCTCTAAAATGTTGCCAGCAAGGTTTACACACCCAAACACAAGTGTGAGTGCGTGCGCACACACACGCGCGCACACACACATCATTTAACCTCTAATTAATGATAATCACTTTGTAATAAGTGTTACAATTTCTGTAGAAAAAGCACTTAGCCCGTGTCAGATGGTCTCACATTTGATAGGTATTGTTCATATGACCCTAAAATTCATCAGGCGTAGCATAAAAGGGTAAAATACAAGGTAACTTCTCAGACTGTGTGGGAGTACATGACACTGGCTTATTTTGTGATCTTATATCAAGTTAAAACTTTTCGTATTTTAATTTCTCTATCTGTAACCTATTTATTCCCCATCTTTGGACATAGATAACATCTAATAACTCTCTAGAAAGATGTCTGTGTAGTTACTTGTTGTGGTTTAAGTCTGGAATGCCCCCCTAAAGCTCATGCATTAAAACCATGGTTCCCAGTGCAGAGGTTTAGAGGTGGGGCTTTTAGGCAATGATTGGCTCATAGGCTCTGACCTAATCAATAGGTTAATACAGCAAATGGATTTACTGATAACTAAGTAGAGAGGTGAGGCATAGTTGGAGAAAGTAGGTCACTGGGAGCGTGCCCTGGAAGGGTTTATATTTTCCATGTCTTGTCTCCCTCATTATTTCTCAGCTTCCATGAGCTGAATAGCTTTCCTCCACCACAACTTTCCACCAAGTTGTCCTGCCTCACCTCAAGCCCAGAGCAATGTAGTCAGCCAACCATGAACCAAGATCTCTGAAAGTGTCAATCAAAATAAATCTTTCTTCTTCTAAGTTGTTGTTGTTGGGTATTTTGGTTATAGCAACAAAAAATTGACTAATACACCACTGAAGATTTTTCTGGAAGTGTTTTCAATTTGGGGACACATGGATTGATGAACAGGATCAATTCTATCAAGTCTGACTAGGAATTATTGGCCAGATATTTTTTCTTAATTGATGTAAGAATTTGTTGATTTTTATAGGATATTGTTGCTTTAGGAAAATATGAAAGATTTAAAATAGATACAGCATGTAGGAGAATGGAGTTTAGAAAGGTAGAAACTAGACTTAACATTTTGTGTAATATTGCTCAGAGTAGAGACTCTGTGAAGACTAGATTACTATTCAGGTTCTAGATTTTGGGTTAGAATATTTGAAAGTTTGTGAATCTTTGTGCAAACAAAATTGAAGAAAAAACAGGTCATTGAAAAACATCTGCATAAGTTTTATTTGCATGTAAACTATGAAAAAATATTCAAAAAATGGGGACACAAAATAAGGTACTAATAAGATAGCAAAAAAAAAATACAGGGGAAAGGTAAAAAATGAACTCTTACTTTCTGTTGCTGATAAAATGGTAGATGTGGACATCTTAAAAAGTTATAATAATGACTCCAAAGTTTAGATATAATATTAAAAAAGAAATTATTTTAAATACATAGGAAGACTGTCAAGGAAAATCTTAAAGGAAAGCAGGAATCCAGACATGAAGGAGGACTAGGTAGCTGCCTGTGGGTCCTAAAGCTTAGATTTCAAAAGCCCCTGCTGAGGGATCAGTAAAAAAGTCAAAGGCACAACAAAGGTAGGAGGTAAGGTCAGACCCCAGCTGTTAATAGCCTGGAGCCCTAAAATCGAGTGAATGATGGGGGACCTCTCTTAGAGGAAGAAAGTGAACAAACATCTTTTTCTCTGTTGTAGTTTGAGGGGATAAAAATACATGTTGTAAAATTTCTCAAACATAAGTCTATCTTTAAGAAGAGTTGGGAACATACTAGGTACTGTAGACATTGAGATATATTTTAAATGGGGACGGGCACATGCCAACATGAACTCTGAAGAAGCCCCACCTGCAAGGTCTTAAATAATTACCATCTTTAGAAACACAGGTTCACACATAAGATTAGAAAATATACCATGAAATAAACCACCATTAGAAAGTTAGCAGACATGACAAAAATAAAAGGCGTTAAAATTACTGAGTAAATGTGTAAAGTAATTGTGTGAGATACACTCAAATATATTAGAGGTCATTAATATAATTATTAAAAACTACTAAGCTAACTTTGGAAAAAAACAAATAAAAGTTCTTGAATCTAAAGATATAGTTTATATAATCAGATATGCAATGGAATAAAACAGTAGATTAGGGGGAAAAAAAAAACCTGAAGGGAAAATCCAACTGAAAAGACTGTAAGATTAGCATTATGAAAAATATGAGGGACTGAGTGAAGAAGTTCTCACAAGTGCTTACAGAAGATTTCTGACAGAAGAGAGAGAAAAGTCAGTGTCAAAAGGACAGCCTTTAATAACCTTCCAAAATTACGGAGGAACAGGTCACATAAAATGTGGGAGGTCACATAATCCCAAGAAGTATGAATAAAATAAAATGCTCTACTCTATACATGAGCCATATTGCAAGGGTTCAGATCTAGGCTCTATTGCTAACCAATTGCCTCACTTTCCTCAACTACAAAATGGAAATAATGGTAATAGCACCTGCTTCATAGTACAGAAGATTAAATGATAGTATACATAAGTAGAGCCCAAAGTAGTCCTTGTAAATTGTAACACTAGGGCTTTAACTGTTTTTTAATCCTTATTATTATTATTATTACTTACATAGGAGGGACTTCTCTAAAGCAGTAGTGAGACCAGAGGAGAGTGCAATGCTATCTACAATCTCTGAAAGAAAATAATTATATACCCTGTAAAATTATCTTTCAAGAAGAAAGTCAAAATTATCTTTCAAGAAGAAAATAACTGTATACCAAGTAAAAGTATTTTTCTTGAACAAGTTTGAAATAAAGACATTTTGAGACCAAAATACCACTAATATCTTACAGAAAAAACTTCTAGAAAAAATATATATAAAAGGAAAAGAATTCCATAAGGTAGCCCCCAAATAAGAAGAAATGGTAAGTATGTTAGTAAATCTAAATAGATACACTGTATAAAATAACAATGTTTAACATGTAAAGAAAAAATAAGGAGAACAATTGTGTTATTTGTGGAGTGTTTGTATCATTATAATAGAAGGATTGATCCTTATATTCCAAGACAATATATGTATTAATTAATTTTGACCTAAGTTAAATGTTATGTCAATATTTATAGAAAATCCTTAGGAGAATAAAAAATTACAATTTTCATGCTAATAGAACATTGGAAGTGGAAAAATTTTACATAAGGTAGGAAAGAAGTGGCAAGATCAGAAAAAAGACAAATAAGCCCAAATGATAAGATGGAATAAATAATAACTTAGACTAAATATATCATAATTCATAATTAAGAGTAGTTAGATTTCAGGGGATGGGGGTAAGCAAGGGAAAGAAAGGGTAAATATTAGAGAATGATATTGGCCAAATTATATTGTTGTGTTGTGAATATGTATAAATATATAACAACAAATTACATAATTAGGTACAACTATAATGCATCAATAAATGTGTGGAAAAATTCACTAAAATTAAAAAGGATAGGTTAGATTCCCTACTTGAAAGATAAAGCAATCATACTGAATTAAAAAATAAAATCTAGTTCGTGATGTCTTCTCAAAGACAAAACTAAAACATGGAGACATTCAAACACAAACATTGAAAGCTAAATGATGGAAAAACATGTCCTAGACAAATACTTAAGAGGAAGCCAGTGCAATTATATTTGTACCAGGCATATTAGATCCTAAGGAAAAAGGTATTGTGGGAGGTAGTTTTATACTTAATGATGAAAGATTGAATTCAATGGAAGCCTGCCGCAGTCTGGCTGGGCACAAATCACGAGCCACTGAAGCAGGAACAAACTTTATTTTTAAACTGCAGGAAAACACTTCACACAGCTCCTGGGGAAACCTCCTGAACGCCACAAGGCTTGTCCAGGAACCCCCAGCCGGAAATATCTCTCCCGGAAATCCCTCCTCCTGCACTTCCCCAACCAATGGGAACTCTCGGGGAATCCCCGGAAATCCCCATGAGAACTCCAAAATAGTGCGAGAACTCAAAAGTTGCGGCAGAGGCGGATAGTAATGCCTCGCCTGTCAATCAATACTGTTGGCAAAATGCCAGGGGCCATACAGACTCGGCTGTGGCTCTCAGCATCTCCCCCTTTTTGTTTAATTAAACAACAAGCAATGTGGCTTAGGGACCGTGCCTGTTAGGCAGTCCAATTCAACATATGGTCCTTACCCGTCATCGGATGAACTGACCTCTAGGCGTCAGCCTCCTGTCTTAGGTTGGTACCACTGCAATTGGATCATACCCGTCACTGACTACCGGTCCAGCATACAGCCATACTTGTGGATAGGCCTTTGCACCAGTGGGGGGGTGAGGTTCTTTGCCTCACCTCTGTTGGCCCCCAAATTTTAGACCATCACTAGTAGAAGGGAGGAGGATGCAAAATGCCATGACACTAAGCCAATTGGGGGCTCCTTTGAAAAATTGTACCACCGGTGACACCATCAGCAAAAATACTCCAGCACTACCACAATTCGCTGTACCAACAGATAGTTCACAATGCATACAAGTGATACATAGTCCAGGCAAGGTCTGCAAGCAATTCAAAGCAGAGGAATCTGTCAATATGTCCATTTCCTCCCAAAGTAAATCAACTCCTTAATTGAGCATTACTTGTTGAGTTATTATTCATTGATGCATCAGTTTTTACAGTTTGTTGTGATAACTATCGAAGAAGCTGTAGTTTGGTTTTATCTTTGTCTTCACCGGCACTGGGATGAAGATAGGAATTCTGGCAATGATGCTAAGAAAAAAATTATGTAACATTCCAACAGGCACTAAGAAAACAATTTTTTGAACAATTTACATTATCCTGAACAGAATTATTAAATATAATGAGAAGGAAAGGTGAAAGTAAACAAACAGATCTGTTAACCTCCTTATTTGTTCACATATTAAAACAATTTTCAACAGCTGTTTACCCAATCTAAATTAAACCATTAAAATCACGTGAATAAAAAAATTCGGATCCATTTATTCATGAGCGCTCCTCATATATGATATATGGACATACGCACATACAGACATACAACACAAAACAGAAGTGTGCACACATAACATACAACACATAAGACAATAGTAAAGGCCTTGTAGCTTTACCTAGGTGAAATCTCCATTGCAATGCTTAAAAACTCCACAGTCAAAAAATAAAACTGATCAGAAAAACATTAACCTAGGTCTGTATGAGCTCAAAAATAAAATAGAACTTTATGATGTGGGAAAAGGCAAATAATAAAATAAATATTGAAAAAAGCATCCTGGTTAATCACTGTCGCAGATGTAAGAATAGCCAAACTGGAGTTCTGGATATCAGCTGTTATGGATTTGAGTCAAATCATCTTCCTTTTGGCCTGTAGAAATTGTTTTAGTTAATCTCTCTGGAATCCAAATCGGCTGCTGTTCTCCCTGTGGAAAAACACAAACAGAACCCCGACTCCAGACAATCACTGGGTCAGGACCTTTCCATTGTCCTGTTAGAATATCCTTCCAAAGTACCTTAGGCTTATGTACATTTTTTGGACACATATGCCTTTCCGCAGCACTAAGCCCTGAGGAATCCAAATTTAAAAAGTTTAGAGTAAAAAGGGTTATTTTAAGTTTATCTTTGGGTGACATATACCCCTTTCCAATTCCCTCTTTTTGCTTTAGTAAGTACATTTTAATAGTTTGATGAGCTCTTTCAACTATGCCTTGTCCCTGTGGATTGTATGGAATTCCTGTTATATGAGTAATGCCAAATGATGAGCAAAATTGTTTAAAAGAGGTAGAAATATAACCAGGACCATTATCTGTTTTTAACTGTTTTGGAACGCCCACAGTGGCAAAATTTTGTAAGCAATGAGCTATAACATCTTTAGTTTTTTCTCCGGAATGAAGGGAGCCCATCAAAAATCCGGAAGAAGTATCAACTGTAACATGCAAATATTTTAATTTTCCAAATTGTGGCAAGTGTGTGACGTCCATCTGCCAAATATGGTTAGGTATCAGTCCTCTAGGATTGACTCCAAGGTTAACTTGTGGTAAAAAGGTCACACAATTTTGACATTGTTTTATTATTTGTCTAGCTTGTTCCTTAGTTATTTTAAAACGCTTTTGTAAAGTATTAGCATTGACATGGAACCTTTTATGAAAATGTGTAGCTTCTTCTAGTGTAGAGAAAATATGTATGTCATGTGTAGTTTTATCTGCTAAATCGTTGCCCAAACTAAGGGCTCCAGGCAATCCTGTATGTGCTCTGATATGTCCTATAAAGAATGGATCTTTTCTGTCCCAGATTAGACTTTGTATAGCAGAAAACAAAGAGAAAACAGTAGAGGAAGGGGAAATCCTGCCAGCATCTTCAAGGGATACTATAGCATTAACTACATACTGACTATCAGAGAATAAATTAAATACAGAATCTTTAAACATCACAAAAGCTTGTAAAACTGCATTAAGCTCTACCTTTTGAGCTGATTGTTTGGGTACTAAAAATGTAAAAGTTTGATCAGGGGTAACTACTGCTGCTGTACCATTATTTGACCCATCAGTGAATACATTTGGAGCATTCATGATAGGGGTTTTTCTTGTCATTTTTGGAAAAACTACAGGATGCGAAGACCAAAAAGACAACAAAGGATTAGATGGTAAGTGATTATCAAATGAAACATTAGATTTACACATGATTATTGCCCAAGTATTTAACTCATTAGCTAACTCATCAATTTGATCCATAGTATATGGAGTAATAATTTTATTGGGAGAAATTCCAAACACTCCCTTTGCTGCTTTTATTCCTTTGGGTATTAATTGTCCTACAGCCTCAGGATACCTAGTAAGAATAGTGTTAGGAGAATAAGATAAATGTATCCACAATAATGGACCTTCTTGCCAAAATACTCCTGTAGGAATATTTTTTGTTGGTATTACAATAAATAATAAAGGCAAAGTTATATCAATTCTATCCAAATGCATATTTTCCATATATGTTTCAATAATTTTTAATGCCTTTCTTGCTTCAGGCGTTAACATGCGGGGTGAATTTGGATCTGATGGACCTTTTAGGATATCAAATAAAGGTCCCAACTCTCCTGTTGGTATGCCTAGATAAGGCCTTATCCAATTTATGTCTCCTAATAACTTTTGAAAGTCGTTAAGTGATTTGAGTTGATCTACTCGTATTTGAATTTTTGGTGGACGGACCATGGTTGAGGATAATAGAACTCCTAAATAATTAATTGGAAAATGTAATTGTACTTTATCTATTGCTATCTCTAGATTATAATTTTTTAATAAATTTGTAAGTGTGGCATAACATTCTAGCAATGTGTTTTTATCTTTGTGTGCTAACAATACATCATCCATATAGTGAAATATTTGTAGTTTAGGATTTTGATTTCTAAGTGGCTGGATTGCTTTGTTAACATAAATTTGACACATAGTTGGGCTGTTAGCCATCCCTTGAGGGAGTACTTTCCATTCATATCTCTGATCAGGACCTTCATGATTCAGTGCAGGGATAGTAAATGCAAAATATGGACTATCCTCAGGATGAATTGGAATTGAAAAAAAACAATCTTTAATATCTATAGCTAAAACGTACCAGGTTTTTGGCAAAGCAGACAATTGAGGAATCCCTGATTGAGCAGGTCCCATAATAACCATCTCATTATTAATGGCTCTTAAATCTTGCAATAATCTCCATTTACCAGATTTCTTTTTAATGACAAAAATGGGAGTATTGTAAGGAGATACGGAAGGTTGTATATGTCCCTCCGCTAATTGTTGTTTGACCAGGTCATGGGCTGCTTGTATCTTTTCTTTAGTCAGGG